>NW_008751897.1:299582-331502 GCF_000715545.1 Opisthorchis viverrini | reverse complement strand
CTTCGAACATGAGAACGATGTCGTTTGCATATTCCAGATCGACAAGGTTTTCTTCACAGGCTATTTGAACACCAGGGTTTTGGAGACCCTCCAGCGTTCGTCTCATTATTTCATCGATCACAAAGTTAAAAAGGAATGGAAGGAGTGGGCATCCCTGACGGACACCACTTTGTGTGCGGAAGCTTTTGGAAAGCTCTCCCTACACTCTCACACGTCCGGAAGTCTGAGAATACAAAGAACGTATTATGTTTACAAACTTCCGGGGAGGTCGAAGTTCTGAGTCGAAGGTTCAAGGTGGACACTTCAAAAAGGACATCTCGACATCGGAAACAGGAAAGCATCATTTACCCTTGCAACTTTTAGTTCATCGGTCCTAATCTGCACCCTCTCCCCACCTTTCAAGCGATCCGCTGCGATCAATTCATCAGCCAGTCTCCTAACTATTGCTCAGTGTCTAAACTAATGTCCAGTAAAACAAATGACAACACTGTCACCGAATTCAAAAGATCTGACCCACGTTGCAGCCTTTCAAGTAAGTACTCTCTGTCGAACTGAGCAACAAGCACCTCTTGCTGGGTCTTTACTTTCCTTTTTATCGATGTACGTCGTGCCTCAAAAACACGCATACAAGACCCTAATTTCGTCATGCACTTCAAACAACTCGGGACGAGCTCATGTTTTTCACACTCGGATATCTGGTGATCCTGGTGCGATGGCTCTTGGTATCTACGAGGTGGGAGTTGCACTCAGTCATGGGCTGAAAACGCCCTACGCAACTGAATCTCAGCCTTTGTGCCGAAGTTAATGGTGTCTATTTATCGTGTCAGCGTATGCTCCGACAGACTGAAAAACTGGGAAAGATGGATTGCATTGAACCCGGACATGACTACGAGATGGCCCAAGTAGTTAGAGCGCGAATTTACCGACCAGAAGATCCGTGGTTCGAACCGGACCTCTGCCTCTCGACTTCCCGTGTCTAGGTTTGGGCAACCTGGCAGTATCCCAGCCCTCGTGCTTCCTTCGGGTGGCATGGCAGTTAGGCACCAGAAGGGTGTTAGAACTGAACGATTATCATTATATTATTATTATTTTTGTCACGACTACTCCGGTCAGCAAGGAGAGACACCATTATTCTGGCGGATGACAAGAGCCTTCTACTTGGATGAATAGGCCTGGAAGAAGTTGTTTGCAAACGGGGTGGGGGGCAACCTCTTTACTTGCGTGTTGAACATCCTCTGTCCTTGGCCTACAGAACGTACAGTCTCTGAACATACCCATTACAATTCAAGAGGAATCACTGGCGGTTGTGAGGAATTCCATATACCTCGGTATTTGTATTAGCTCTGACGAAAATGTATCTGATGAAGTCACTGCACGAATCCCGAAAGCCAGAATCACGTTTGATAATTTGCGTCACTTAAGGCGTCAAAAAGGTATATCACTGAGTCTTAAGGGTCGCGTGTACTAGGCTACAATAAGGGCTGTGTGTATGGTTGCGACGCATGGCCCCTGCGGACAAATGATGTGAGTTGGATTCAGATTTTTTATCACTGATGCTTCAGAAACGTTGCTGTTTTTGGACGGTGTCAACGGATTAATAACGAGGTGGTTAGAAAACGGTAGTTGGTTGTGCGGCAGGCACTTCAATCGGGGAAAACATCCAGCACCATCGACTACAATGGCTCGGCCATGTTCTACGAATTCCGAAACACCGTCTATCGGGACGAGTGCTGTTCTCCGTCCCTTTAGAATGCTGCTGGAGAGCCTCAACTAAAGAGTGCATTCCCTCTGGGGGTACGTAAATTGACTAGGTTATCACTTCGCGTAACTCCCAGGACTGCGCACACTGAAAGAGTCCACCGCAGGAGCGTGTTAACACCCTGAGGTGCACGCACGGTCACTGCCCTAGCAGATTTCGAGTAAGCATCTTGCTCGAGATAGCTCAGCCGTTAAGGTGCGGATTTACTGACCGGAATATCCGCCGTTCGAACCCGCTACATGGGCAACTCGACTGCTCCTGCCTAGTCTTGTAGAATCTCAGGCTTTTTTCGGGTCGAATGGCAGCTGAGCCCTGAAAGCTACAACTGATTCTTTCGTAGGTGTCGTTTACGTCATTGGTTATGATGTCAGGCCAGGTAGGGGCAGTCTTAGACATGTCGCCAAAAGGTCCAAAGCGATTAGGCACATACCGGAGGCTGACGATGGTGTACACATTCAAGACAGGTAGAAAAACCAGAGCAACAAAACATAGGCTACGTACTGATCAACGATAGGTTTTCCGTCCTCTTTCCGTAGCAGCACGGGAATAGGGACTCCCCACGAACGTTGTCGCGATATGCACCACCTCGGACGAGATGAAATAAACGGAAGCATTGAGGGCTTGTGTTTCGGTGGTATAACATCCACAGAGTTGTATGCCTCCTGGGACAAAAAAAGTGAACAAGATTAAAAGCACTGAAGATGCACCAACGACTGGCCAGTCAAAGTGCTTTGTTATTCGCGTCCGCACCACAAAATGCGTGAACACGGTTAAACATAACATGAGTATCAAGATGTCTAGCGTTAGTGATGACGCTTATATGGTCGACCAGGCGACTTTGATTTTTGTCGGTGTAAGGCAGAAGAGTTGAGTAGGGATGGATCTTGGCCCCACCGACTATTGTCATGTGCGGGCAACCTGATCACTGATGATTATCATGACATCGTATTCTATCGCAGGATGTGATAAGTAAAAAGGAATGGTTGCAGTTTTGGAGTTTTGCGGGACAGGTATTTTGTTCATAGTCACACCACTCTCATTTGAACGGTCGCTTCCTGTTTTGGCGTACTTATTCCGGTGAGTCCACACCAAAGGGAAGCACTGGACTCGAGTTTCGCTCTTATTGGAGCCCATCAGCAGTGCGTATCCAATGGCCGTGCCCGGATTTGAACCCCGAACATGCGAAGCGAGCGTGATTGTCCGGCTACAGTTTGAAGCTACTTGTCAAAGGGTCACAGGTCCGATTTCTCTACACTCAGTTAGTGGATCCAAACAGGACAGTAAGACTCCTTATGTCTAAGTTTTTTGGGAACAAGGCACCTTTCTTCTACAGATAAGATTATATTTGCGGGATGAAATGTCACCGGGGGGTGGAGTCAACAACGATAACTTTCACTAGTCCGCCGTCGTTTACACTTTTGCTCGGGTTGACTTGAAGGACCCTGTCCTAAATACCTGTACTGAAGATTTGATTTCTAAAGCTATGGACATCAATCGGTTTTGGGAAGCCCGGTTCACCTCTAAAATGAATCTGATAAGTCTTTGAAATTGTGAATGGAAATCAAGCATAATTAATGAGCTTCTGATTAGGAGGATAACAGCGCAGCGGCGAGCTTACGCAGTGTTATCAGTCAAACTCAGCATAATGATACGGTAGCTCAATGCCCAAAAACACAACGATAGTAACACACGATTACTTACAATGGCTGCAGTCGATAACGCTGACGTATCCAAAAACCACTGCTCAGAAAGTCGAGTGATCACTGGTGTTTTAGTACGCCAGTCATATGGATAGCTGTGTTTGATAGTGCCTTGGTGCACCAACATTGGACGCACTAGCTCCAGAACTGTTTTAGAGGGAAGAGAAAAAAGAAAGCGTGCCCATGAAGTAGTGTTTTGGGCCCGAGGTGATAAAAATAGACCATATCTGTCAGTTCAGAAGCAGAACTTGTTCGAAAGTAGAATAGCTGTGGGTAAAGTGGTGTGAATCAGTCCGATCAAGAAAACACATTTCGCATCATTTCGCCCGGTCTCCATGTGTTTGCAAAAAACACCAAGTATACGGCTTGGTTTTTCCAAGGCAGAAGGAAGACAATCTAAGGCAGAAAGATCAACCGTGTGGACGCTTTCATCCTCATTAGAACTGGTCAGATGGGCGTAATGGGACCGGAAACATGACCCTTCGACCAACAGTTTGAGGCTGTTACCTCCAGACCACCTGTCCGCCGAGCAGTTTGTGCAGCTTTTGGATTTGACTTTAAGTATGGTAAAGTTTTTGAATTAGCAATCTGCTGGCGAGTTCAGTCAATCATCTGGCTTCTGGTTATTGGTCGGAAATTTTAATTAATTAATTGGTTGATTAAATTTACATCCCTCATCCACGAAAAAGTGACACTTGTAATCCAGAAGACCAATTATACTTTCAAGACTGAAGTGATTATGCCATGGAGGCTGCATTCGAAACGGATGAGTCCTCCGAAAAGTTGTGACATCGACTCACTTTTAGCCGTCCCTTCGTCATCCAAACGGAGACCAGCAAGCTCACATCCAGCTTCGGGGATAAAACAGCCCTCGTCGTCCACGAGCTGGTTCTGAAAAAAAAACACTCTACGTGATGAAATGCATAGGCGACAGCATTCATGGTACATGACGACCAATATCCTCCCCGTTAATTCGTCAAATTACATATCACTCAACTAACTGATCGTCAAAGCATTTGGAAAATAACTCGAAGTTAAACCAGACTCACTAAGAATCAGATTACTTAAGGATAACGAGTAGGTGATAAAGCCGAACAGTAAATTTAAAACAAAGGAAAATGACATTATCGTAATACCGGAAGTCCGAGAACAGGCGACGTGTTTAAAAAACATTACGGATAGTGTTAAGCAGTGGAGAAACAGACCACACACGTCTGAGAAGAGAATCAACGGTCGATTTTCGTCGTGACCAGGTTGATCCGACTATTCTACAAGGCAAAGAACTGGCAAAGGGACTCAGTTCCCATGGACTTGACTTGTGACAATAATGAGTATTCTCGATGGTGGCACAACTACACTCATTTCGGTCTCATTGTGGTTTGGTTGATACCTTCTGCGAGCTTTGAGGTCGTTTCCACAAACGTTCCCCTGCATCCTTGAAAACGGCACTCGACAAATTCTCTCCTGGTCAAAAACCCAGTGGTTTAACTAGATAAGGTGTTTCACCCACTGCTGACGTTCACCGATTCGCCAGCATTAGACCCATATCTTCCAACTCCAGCTGGGAGCGATATATCAGAGCCAAGTATTATGAGGCCAAAAATTGGCAAAAATGACAGATTCGTTCACCGTGGGCTTAAATAATGGTATGGCTTTCCAAGGCATACCAACTTCACTTGATCGAGCCGATCGATTTCCGTTTCTATGTCATTCAGCGTAGACATTTTATTGAATTTTAATAAAAGACCAGAAATTGCCGGTGATTTTCAACAGGATACAGCTGAATTGAATACTGTTCCAGGCGCAGAAAAGTCGATAAAAATATCGAGAGCAAAAGCACGGGCAAATGTGACGTGAAAACGCTCACTTGTGATGGGCGGAAGCTAGTGAGAGTTGCGGTATATCAGAATACGGTAAAGTAATTGCGACCTTTTACGAGGTCGAGGTCAGAAAATTCATTACATATAATGACTAACTACTCGGGCGTCGGAATTATTAGCTTCAAGCACGACAGATCACAAACAGAGATACTAACCATAGGGAGATGGAATGACTGACCAAGAAGAAAGTCCTCCTTTCCGTGACAGGGAGCACAGTGCACAAGACCGGTGCCTTTCGTCTCTGACACATATGTCCCAGGTAGGAATGGACACAAGTTATCTTCGCTATTGCTGGTAATCGATCGAATGGGATGAAGATAGCGACATGTGCGCAAGAGTTCTGGACCTAACAGTGGGTGAAATTAAGGGCGGGAGTAAACCAAACTTACCTGGAAGTTCTTCTATTTGTTTGAGATCAGCTCCAGGTAGCATTGAGGACAACTGCTGTGAGAATTGACCACTGACAATATATATATCGCCGGAGTGCATGGATTTGAGTAGCGCATACCTATCAGCAGTAAGAAAACGAGGGAACTCGGGGATAATAATAATAATAATAATAATAATAATAATAATAGTCGTTCACTTGTGACACTCCTTTAGTGTCCAAGTGCTATACCACGCGAAGGAAGCACGAGGACTGAGACACTACCAGATTGCCGAAGCCTAGACAGGAGCAGCTGAGATGAAGAGGTTGGGTTCGAACCACGGACCTTCCGGTTAGTGAATTCGCACTTTAACCACTGAGCCACCTCGGCCACTCCGGGATGATGGTTAAACATTAAAAAAAGACACGACATCAACCCAGTAAGCACTTTCAAAAGCGTATCAATCATCAATTACCGATTTGAAAAGTAATCAACACAGTGCACAGTAAATCTTGTCGCATTCGGAGTCTTCTTTTGGGGTGGATTCGAGTTCTAGGCGAGCTTCAGCAGAGACGTAAAGAAATGTCGTACGGTTGTTTCAGCCTTATTGAGAATTAATGACAATGAGCACTTCGTAAAACCCTAGAGATTCGAACTCGCAAGCTTTCAAGCAGCAGTCGAACACTGCACCGTTCAATCACAAGTAGCCGCCCACCAGTAGTGTGAGCGTGTCAAAGCTCTCTGGAGCTATTAACGACTGAAGGTCAGTGATTCAGGAATCAGAATGACGGTCCAAAATGGATCCGCGTCGTAGGTGAAAAGGGACATCATGACATTTTGCAGCTAGGGGATAGGTAGAGATAAACTGGCGTATCCCATTATATAATACACACCACCACTTACAAACTAGCAGTCAAAATAACAAGCAGACGAAAGATAGGAATATACTCAAAACCACGTAAGTACCATGGTTAGTGCTTTTCCATTGCTAACGAAGCTGCCAACAAGACAGTACAAATCAGCCGTTCTGCGTAAAACCGTGACCCGTTAAGCTGTAACACATTCAGTGCCTAGGTACTACGCCATCTGAAGGAAGCACAAGGGCTGAGATACTGTTAGGTCATCCAAACTCAGACAGGAGCAGTCGATATGCCGGGGATGGAGTCGAGCCACGGACCTTCTAGTTCGCGTCTCAACCACTGAGCTAGATAGAGCTCTGGCTACCCATGAACCGCCAACCTCAGTGATAAAACTAGAATACTTGGGAAGCAAAGTTTAGAGTTTGGAAGGTTTCGAAGATGACTAGATACGAGACATGGTTATCTGCCTACCCTATAACCAGGGACCACTCAAAAACAGGATGAGTCCAGAACCCGATAACGAACGCATTCGGAAGTCCACGGTGAATCATGACGTTACCTTGGATTGATAGCTCTGAAAAAAACTTGAAAACAATCGCGGCGAAATGATCTCGCTATCTATCCAGCTTAATAAGCAAATTGGATATGCGATATATCTCTCTGGACTGGCCGATATGAGTCGATAGAAAGCAGAGTACCTTATCTGATTCATACTGAAATCCGGCATTTGCCAATGCTAAGCTAGTTCGAGAGGAAGGGAAGGTAAATATGCTCAACATTCCGACACCTATTGCAGACAAATCACGTCCACGGAACAGAAAGACTGACAAGTGAAAGACTGCAGCAGTTCAGGTCATCCGTCACTCGAATAAGAACCCAGTATGAAAAATTGGGGTTCAGACTGCTAATAAACAGCCACAACAAATAACGTATCAGTTTGTAATGGTGATTTGAGTGCAGGTTTCCACGCAAATTATCCAACCATCGGTATACCGGCCAACTGAAGCACCTCCTCGTGATGTCGGCTGAGTAGACTGAACGGCAGTCTGGGTGAGCAAAGGGTTCAACAACTCCAGATAAGGTCGACTGCTTTACTTGGATTCAACTTGGTGGTTGTTTTAAACAACGGACGATGCGATTCATCCGGGTCCATTGCATTAAATCCAACACAATACACAGGAAACATTCGCGGAGCTCATGTGTGAGGACTGTGAAAGCTTCAAAATGAAGGCTGTATTGTTTCTATGAGCGTGTCATCAAGAATGTTGCTACCGGATTGGCGTGCAGTGACTGGTTACCCCGGACCCTGGACAATACTAGATACAATTGTTCTCTGCTCCATGTAGACGACCTGTCAACTCGAGAGCAATCAGGTTGGAGTTTGATCGAGAGGGCTACAGGGGAGGAAATTAGCCATAAGATTCCCTTGACGATTTGAGTCGTAGGCTTATAATACTTTGTCGGCTTAATGCCAATGTGCATGCCACGTACTTAAGCTTGTCGTTATTATTCGGAGTTTATCCACCCAACTCTTAAGTACTCTGGCCGCTCTAGTTCCGAAGGCTGCGAATCCGTCTCAGCGGACGAACTAAGACCGATTTCCGTGTCGCTTATCCCCTCATGAAATTATTGCTGATCGACGGAATAGCTGATTACAGTTACCTTCACTCCAATTTGCATTTCTACATTGTGACGGTTGTTTAGAAGCTACTCCTCTGTCATTTGTTTGGCTTTGTCACTCTTAATCGGCTGCTTATAAGCTCAGTGCGGCGTGTAATTCAATTTCGCATGAAAAAATGTCAGGTCCACCATGGTGTTGGCGCAGTCACGTGAGAATGCTGTAGCAGTTTATTCTCATTCGAAGGTCCAGTACCATAACGGGGTGAGTTAGCTAAGCATTTACCGTCCTTTGTTGTCCTCAGTGTTGTAGGACATGGCTGAAGAGTAACCAGCCATCAAACTGCTACGGGCGCCGAACTCCTTCAAAGTTGCACACTGATGATTGTGCCAACCAGCTACGGTATGTGCAAAACAAGCTAATGACCGAAGTTACACCGTGTGGTACGTGTCTTTCCTCTCCGAATATGGAATTCTACTTAGGAATTGGCCTCAGTCCATACCTGTTCCGAGCTTGGGCTGTGCGGAGTTAAGTTGTTGATGGCCTTTCTTACCTCTGAGATTGTATAGCAGCTGATGAAGACACTAAAGAGGAAATAGCGATTCAAATTTTGATATCGAGATTAATTCTTCGCAGTCCAATACACGACATTTGATAACCATTCAGCTGTAACACTTTCGGTGCCTAACTGCCATGCCACCACGAGGGCTGGAATACTGCTAGGTTGCCCAAACCTAGACAGGGGAAGTCGAGAGGCAGAGGTCTGGTTCGAACCACGGATCTTCCGGTCAGTAAGTTCGTGCTATAACCACTGAGCCATCTCGCCCCACACCACTGATCCTATTCTTGAGCTGACTGTCTTCGATCAGCCAGTCTCCGAATTGCCGTTCAGTTAAGCTACATTTATTAACTGCAAATCAATTCACAAGGGTACTTTGGTTCCAGTGGCGACAGGTTCAGTCACAGAAACTGTCAATGGGACCTCGTTTCATGCATGCATTGAATGCAATGGGATAATCACTAATTCGATGTTGGATCACTCTGGTTGTAGGAAGAGACTATGGACGGAACAGCTACGTGTTGGTGACGATGGCTTTGATGCAGGAACACCACTAGTTGCATGAATAAACCATGCCTAACAGTGCCACTAAAATCTAATTAATTGAATACCGGGATTCCCATCAGAAGAGCAGACAGTTGCCAACCCAAAGCGGTCTACTGTTTTGCCATACATTGTCCACCTCGCGTTTTACGCCATTTTGAGGGAGCCACGAAGAACAACACTCCTCTCGGTAGACGGTGTCTCGGAATTCGTAGAACACGGTCGAGCCATTGTAGTCGATGGTGCTGGATGTTTTCGCGATTGAAGTACCTACAGCATAACTAAATACCAGTTTTCTAACCACCTCGTTACTAATCCGTTGACGCCATCTGAGGCATCCGTGGTAAAAAACCTGAAGTCACATCGTTTGTCCGCAACAACAAAGCCCTTATTCTAGCCTGGTAGACGAAACCCTCATGGTCCAGTGACATGCATTTTTGACGCCACAAGTGAGGCAAATTAGAAAACTTAATTTTGGACTTTGAGATTCGTGCACTGACTTGATCAGACACACTTACGTCAGAGCTAATACAACGAACGAGGTATGCGAAATTCTCCATAACCTCCAGTGGTTCTATTAGTGCACAATTATGGTAGCCATAGTATAATTCAGAAGGTATATGCACTAATAAAAGTTTTTACTATGGTTGGCAGTGGTGAGTTGCAGCACGTATAAAAATAAATGCAATGCGAAATGTGGAGCAAGTCAAAAGAGGAAGTTATCGTTTGTGAGAGTTCCTTGGTGGAAGCCCGGACAGCTGGAACGTACAGCTGCTACACGTTTTCAGTAATTGTCCGTGGACCTGTGGAAAGTGGTTGACTTCCTTCTCCCTGCGCGCGCGCGTCTGTGTGTTGCTTGTGTTCGGTCTTCCTATATGTAAGTCCGTTTTTGTGTACGTGGGTGTGTCAGCACATGAGTTGTTGCTACGCTTACTAGACGGTACAATCAATGTCAAATGAGTTACCTTTACGCAACGTAGATTGTGAGTGTAAAAAAGACGGTCTCGTGATCCAGTGAGTACTGTGAGCTGAACAGTCAAGCATGTGGGTACAGGCATAGCTACAGTTCTTGAATTGCAATGGCTGTGTACAGGGTCTGAACCTCCGAAGCATGACATCGCACTTTGAAGTTGCAAGGCGAATGCCGAAAGATGATATGACGGTGGTCGGTCTATTCAACAGGGCTTGTGCTTCGTTTTGGTCTCCAAAAATGAGGGCAATGTCATCTGCGTATTCCAAATCGACAGGCCTCTTGCCAGCAACAATTTGAACACCGGGGTTTTGAAGACCATCCAGCGTTCGTCCCATTATTTCATCAATGATGGAGTTGAACAAGAATGGAAAAAGTGGACGTCTTTGTCTGACACCACTTTTTGTAGGTAAGCTTTTGGAGAGCTCACCATATATTCTCACGGACCTAGAAGTGTGTGAATATACGGGACGGATTATGTTCATTGACTTCTGGGGCATACCCTGTTGAGCAAGTGGACGGATTAGTTCATTGACTTCTGGGGCATACCCTGTTGAGCAAGTGTAGTTAACAACACTGACCGATCGACAGAATCGAACGCACCCTTTAAGTTAAAGAACACTAAGATTGTGGACCGTCCGTACATATGGTGTTGCTCTGTTACCTTGCAGAATGCGAAGACGTGTCAACGCAGCCTCTACCCAGTCGAAACTCCGTTTGTATCTCACGAGTCAAGGTCTCGCGTGACACCGTATGACGACGAAGAAGCAGTGACGCCAGAGGCCTAGTTATAACAGGAGTCAAAGTCATCATAATCATCACAGACAGTATGACATCAGTGTTCAACACCGATGCTTCACTGCCGTAGGAGTCAAAGTAACACCTCCGTAGTTATCAACTCCACTGAGAGTACCATTTTTGAAAATGGGCACTATTATCGACTCACCCCAGCTGTCTGGGACCCAAACAGCCTGGACAAGCAATGGCCAAGAAACTCACCACCATCCTTCAACGGAACAGATGGAAGGTCGTCACGACCAGCAGCATAATAATGCTTGAGTAGACACTTTTGGGACTGAAAGCGACTCCATATTCTGTTGAAGAAACAGGATCCAGAGTGGAGGTGGCAGGTGGCCAACTGAATTGCTGTGCCCATCGGTCCAAACCGGTGGATATCAGGGAGCCATTCTGATGCCTGGAGGTTTCGGTGACAAGAAGTTTCCAGGGATCAATCGAACGTTTCCAGCAGTTTTTGCATCTTCCATTTCTTCGGCCTTTCGGGCCCAACAAGTTTCTCGGTACGCACAGATACCCAGTTTAACCTGGTATCAGGTGGAGTTGTGGTTGAGGCCAGAGGGAACCTGTCACCACGTTCCCAGCAAAGATATGGTCCCACCAGGAATCCATTATTTGGATGAGGTTGGCTGAATTGTGCCGTAAAAAGAAGTTCCGGCTTTGAGTGGCGCTTCGGATATCTTTTCCCAATGGTTATTTATATCTACCATCGGACCTGCGACAGGCGTTCGAGGAGCCGGTTGATTTCTGTGTCCATTAGCTTCCCAATGGCTAAGCAAGATATGCGTGTTGCGTACAGCAGAAAAGCGCAATGAAAAACAGCAGCACACAAGTGCATGACCGGAGTCCACGCTGGTGTTCCAGAAGGAACGAGATACGCTGATCGAATCTCGCCACCGATAAATAACGGTGATGTCGTCGAGTTGGATTCGGGCTGAGTCGTAGGTGGGCACTACGTTGTCAGCTGATTTCCGCTGTTCCAGAAAGCGGTACTGCAAAGAAACAGTCTGTGATCGGCACACATCTGAAGTAGGTGATCTCCACTGTTCGTGCGTCTCATGTCCAGTCCAAGAAGACCACCCAGATGGGCCTCACCAGCGCTCAGTTTACCTACCTGAGCGTTCACGTCACCAAAACCACAACGGTGTTTAAGCTTTTGGCTCACTGTAAGAGTATATAAAATGTCATAGAAACTGTCTTTGGAAGATTCACGGCTACGGTCAGTTGGAACGTAAGCAGACATGATAAACTGGGTGCGATCTACCTCACTTCATCGAGGTTCTCTTACAGACGTTGCCAAACGAACTGCGCAGCGACTATCAGAGGGTATCCAATGTTGTGGAATATGTGTGGTTCATGTGCACTGTTTGGTTGTTGATCTGTTGGCCGAGCTTGGCAGTTTGTCACCAATCGAGGTGACAGTCAGTGCGGGACTGACGATGTCACCTCGAACAGACCAACAACCAAAAGATGCTTCTACTCGGTAGATCAATACAGTACCCAGTCAGGCCTAACTCGCTGCGGCGGCCTCTGCATGACCAGAGGCGCGCAGTCGGAACCTGGAAGAGAGCAAGGGGGAGCCAGTTCAATCACAACATTTGCGTCCTATATTCCTGTTTCCGACAAACAGCATACATAATTGCAGAGGGGATCCAGCGAACGAGCAACAGTCATCAGCTGTCCTGGTAGCTTCAGTGTGCGGACATTAAAGGCAACAAACAGACAGGCCTTCGAGGTTTGAAAACAGAATTCGAAGTGTTTAGGGTTGTTACTGAAGTCAGACGTATAGAAGGTGAAGCTGAGTGTGATGCACGGCGGGCAAAACGGTCAGTCCCTGTGCTGGGACCTGTGGGGAGAGTACTCAAATTTTGGTGGTGTAGGGTAGAATAGGGAAAACGTGAAAGTGTAATAAGGGAGGCGTCATCAGTAGCATGTTTTCGATTAATCGTCACGCTGTATACGGCAAGTAAGGCGACCTAGAATGCGAAGACGTGTCAACGCAGCCTCTACCCAGTCGAAACTCCGTTTGTATCTCACGAGTCAAGGTCTCGCGTGACACCGTATGACGACGAAGAAGCAGTGACGCCAGAGGCCTAGTTATAACAGGAGTCAAAGTCATCATAATCATCACAGACAGTATGACATCAGTGTTCAACACCGATGCTTCACTGCCGTAGGAGTCAAAGTAACACCTCCGTAGTTATCAACTCCACTGAGAGTACCATTTTTGAAAATGGGCACTATTATCGACTCACCCCAGCTGTCTGGGACCCAAACAGCCTGGACAAGCAATGGCCAAGAAACTCACCACCATCCTTCAACGGAACAGATGGAAGGTCGTCACGACCAGCAGCATAATAATGCTTGAGTAGACACTTTTGGGACTGAAAGCGACTCCATATTCTGTTGAAGAACAGGATCCAGGAGTGGAGGTGGCAGGTGGCCAACTGAATTGCTGTGCCCATCGGTCCAAACCGGTGGATATCAGGGAGCCATTCTGATGCCTGAAGGTTTCGGTGACAAGAAGTTTCCAGGGATCAATCGAACGTTTCCAGCAGTTTTTGCATCTTCCATTTCTTCGGCCTTTCGGGCCCAACAAGTTTCTCGGTACGCACAGATACCCAGTTTAACCTGGTATCAGGTGGAGTTGTGGTTGAGGCCAGAGGGAACCTGTCACCACGTTCCCAGCAAAGATATGGTCCCACCAGGAATCCATTATTTGGATGAGGTTGGCTGAATTGTGCCGTAAAAAGAAGTTCCGGCTTTGAGTGGCGCTTCGGATATCTTTTCCCAATGGTTATTTATATCTACCGTCGGACCTGCGACAGGCGTTCGAGGAGCCGGTTGATTTCTGTGTCCATTAGCTTCCCAATGGCTAAGCAAGATATGCGTGTTGCGTACAGCAGAAAAGCGCAATGAAAAACAGCAGCACACAAGTGCATGACCGGAGTCCACGCTGGTGTTCCAGAAGGAACGAGATACGCTGATCGAATCTCGCCACCGATAAATAACGGTGATGTCGTCGAGTTGGATTCGGGCTGAGTCGTAGGTGGGCACTACGTTGTCAGCTGATTTCCGCTGTTCCAGAAAGCGGTACTGCAAAGAAACAGTCTGTGATCGGCACACATCTGAAGTAGGTGATCTCCACTGTTCGTGCGTCTCATGTCCAGTCCAAGAAGACCACCCAGATGGGCCTCACCAGCGCTCAGTTTACCTACCTGAGCGTTCACGTCACCAAAACCACAACGGTGTTTAAGCTTTTGGCTCACTGTAAGAGTATATAAAATGTCATAGAAACTGTCTTTGGAAGATTCACGGCTACGGTCAGTTGGAACGTAAGCAGACATGATAAACTGGGTGCGATCTACCTCACTTCATCGAGGTTCTCTTACAGACGTTGCCAAACGAACTGCGCAGCGACTATCAGAGGGTATCCAATGTTGTGGAATATGTGTGGTTCATGTGCACTGTTTGGTTGTTGATCTGTTGGCCGAGCTTGGCAGTTTGTCACCAATCGAGGTGACAGTCAGTGCGGGACTGACGATGTCACCTCGAACAGACCAACAACCAAAAGATGCTTCTACTCGGTAGATCAATACAGTACCCAGTCAGGCCTAACTCGCTGCGGCGGCCTCTGCATGACCAGAGGCGCGCAGTCGGAACCTGGAAGAGAGCAAGGGGGAGCCAGTTCAATCACAACATTTGCGTCCTATATTCCTGTTTCCGACAAACAGCATACATAATTGCAGAGGGGATCCAGCGAACGAGCAACAGTCATCAGCTGTCCTGGTAGCTTCAGTGTGCGGACATTAAAGGCAACAAACAGACAGGCCTTCGAGGTTTGAAAACAGAATTCGAAGTGTTTAGGGTTGTTACTGAAGTCAGACGTATAGAAGGTGAAGCTGAGTGTGATGCACGGCGGGCAAAACGGTCAGTCCCTGTGCTGGGACCTGTGGGGAGAGTACTCAAATTTTGGTGGTGTAGGGTAGAATAGGGAAAACGTGAAAGTGTAATAAGGGAGGCGTCATCAGTAGCATGTTTTCGATTAATCGTCACGCTGTATACGGCAAGTAAGGCGACCTGGTTGGTGACACCACGCGATGGCCGATGTGACATGACAGTATTTTTAGTTGTAAGTGTCATGATTGTTCGTGGGCTGGAATATTATCAGGGCACCCACACCAAGCAAACAAGAACCAAACTCAGGTTGACAATTGGTGGAAAAGTGAAGATGTTGACACCGGAGTTTCAACTGAATGCTTCACCATCAGAAGCAGAACAACCGTTGTGACTAAGTATTATGCTCCTGATAGGAGTCACCCATGGTGTTCGAAACACCGAGTTAAGAAATTCTGCCCCTCGCGTTGTTTTTGCACCGATTATTAGTTGAAACAAATGCCACGCACAGCGCACAACCTAATCGGTCTCGTCCACACTGAATATGGTGCGGATATTTCTAAAACCCAAATACATGGTACGCATAATTTTTAGTACTCTTGTGCATGATCTGTTTGGCCATCAGCATGTTCACATTAGTATAAGTAGACAGACATCTTAGCCGTAAGGTCCTATTTCAAAGATCGGGAAGGCCGGACACTTGCGGTGTGGAGATTAGAAACGGGTCACGCGAATGAATAACCTAAGGGATCGATACATTGTATTCTTAGGCTAGTCCATCATAATGAACACCAGTGAAACCAAACGATATTTTTTGTTCGAATATGAGACAATCGTTGTAAAGTTAACTGCGTTCAAATGGGAATGGCAAGAAAATGGATAGATCAATCATGGACAGCACACAGAACATCAGCTCAGAGATCCGTTTCAAGACATTTCACTGCTATTCACCTAAACTGTGCAACCAGTACCTCTACAGACTAAAAGTCTTGAGCGGAATTTTCCATTCATGTGAATAAGGGTGTTTACCTTGCATTCGGGTCATAAACTATCGCTTCATTTGCGGGAAGCGTCCATGGTGTGGTAGTCCACACAACTCCGTAGACACTGGATAGCCCTGAAAAAGGAATATATTCGATCAACCATACGGGCGTAACGAACCAGATACTGTGCGGGATAAAGGGAGGCTTAGCTCAAATAAAGGTACGCGGATATACACGGAGGGGCTCACGTGTTCACAGTTGTATTCAAGCTCAGACTCCGCTAGCGCAGTTCTACAAAGTGAAAGATGTAACAAGCTTATGCGCTCACTTCGCTCGGCAGGACCAGTATACAGGGAGTAAATCGCGATAAATAAACCCCTAAACGCAAGTGAATAGCGTCCAAGTAGGCATGCCTTCGAATGTAGCATTGCAAAAGCGTCTATTTCAGATTTCTCAAACGTATGGTCCATTGTGCTGTAGTACTTAGACCAATCGGCCAAAATACCCCAGTCCATAAAGGTCGACTTCTGGAGATCGATGTATTTGTGAGCCACAAGCGAAGCTGTGAAAAATTAATGACAAGTTGAATATGCAAAGGTGGAACCTACCTTGAGTCCGCGTTTCTTGAGGCGTACACTTTGTACTTTGTTCTATTGCTTTGAGTTCAATTGGAAGACCATGACAGTCCCAACCAGGAATAAAATCGACGCTGTATCCACAAAGAAGCTTGTAACGTACGGTGATATCCTTCAGAAATTTGTTCAACGCATGCCCAACATGCAACCTCCCGTTGGCATAGGGGGGACCATCGTGAAGTACAAAGCTGGGGCGGCTTTTGTCAGCAGATTGAACTTTCAAAAATTCACACCAACCACTCTATTTCCATTTAGAGAGGGATGAAACGATAAAAAGACGCATACAGTGATCTTCGGGTTGGTGGTTTGCGATGGATGAATGGTGAAGGGAAAAGCTGGATGGTTGAGGGTTTTGCTGTAAGAACCCTTCAGGCGCGCCCCAAGCTTGTGGCCTGAACACTGAATCCGATGAAGCATCCACATAGGAGGGCGGCTATGAGGGGAAGATACTGTGACAGGTTAGTGTCCTTTTAGCCAAAAAGCAGGAGTACAAAATGAGAACTGACAGGAGTTATATAACATACTATGTCAAATTATAGCATTGGTCATGTTGGGGCGGATATTGGTCTAGGTATTTTACTGCTGCGCTGACCACATACTACTCTGGATTGCTGCTGGACAAACCTGGTACATGTACGTCGCAAACTACAGCTTCCTGCGCGCAACAACCGACCACAAGGCAGCGCATATTTTGATCGGGTCCTATTTCCAGTGTCGTACACTGGAATTGGGAAGGGAGCTATGTATTGAAGGCAATAGGTTGGATGCGTGAGTGTCATTGAGGGCGCGAATGGGCCATGTCTGACAATGTCTATAGCAATTGATGTGACCCGCCTCTGAGTCCCCATCGAGGAGGACGGCAATCACTAGTGCAGTTGAGTTTGCCGGTAATGGTTTTTATATTTCTATTCCAAGTTATTGTTTGGCCGCTTCTGGTTCCTTTCCACCCTTCACGTGGTGGAGGAATTCGGTCGACTGGCATATGCAACATGTGGCCAAGCCGGTGCAGCCTATGCAGTGTAGTCGGTTAATCTGTCGACGGTGAGTTATTTCTCCCGGATACCATTCGACTAAATTCAGAATTGCTTATCCGGTATTCCCACCAGAGTCGGGCAATATTGCCCGGAGCATATGCTCCGAAAACATCGATGGTCAAACACTGAAAGTCTTTTGACGACCGCGGCGCGCGGCGGCCAGGTTTCTGATCCGTATAGTAATATGGAACGCACAGCAGCATTGTAAACTCGACCCTTGACGGAGAAACGGATGTCAAGCCTACACCACAGGTTCACAAAAGCTGCTCTGGCCTTTCCCGTCCATCTGTTTATCACCCCATAAATAGACAGCGTGCTTTCAATTTGCTTTTAGACTAGCAAAAAGTACCTTCGACTTGTGGCTTTGAATTTGGGTCGAATATTCTCCAAACTGAAAACCTTTCGGTATACCGTGGAATTCAAATGAAGCGAAAGAGCTGCCAATATGGCCAGGCAATTCAAGCATGGGCAAGAACACTCGAAAGGCCAGGGTTGGACTCAAACTACGGTCAGTAGCCCCGTACCTTAACCAGTGAGCTATCCTGACGTGAGATAGATAGCTACAGCCTGGCTGACGAACCAGTGGTTAGCCATCCGGGGTAGGATAGCTGAACACTGATACCTAACCGATGGTGAGTTGGGATCATCTTCGGAATCCAACGACCATGCTGGCAGTGTCAAACGTTCTCGTTATCTGTAGTAACGGTATTTTTATCTACTCAATTCTCGGTCTGAGCCTCCCAAGCTAGCGTTCACGTCAAAACAACCACCAAGTGTGCACAAAATATATTAACGCCCAAAACGAAGTCAGGAACAGTTGTACATCGCTTCATATATATGGCGTAAGCGGCTATAACTTTCTGGAACTTCCGACGCGTCCTGGATACGGCATCAGCAACCGGCATTCGACCAATACTGGGCCATGATTGGCTATTGGGTCCAGATTTCGACCAATCAGATCTCGACTTGATGCAGGACCAGCAAGCGTCCCGAATTCTTGGCCAATCTTGCGTGGGATAAACTCCTCGGCCTTCACCTGGCTGCGAGCGGTGAAGCGGGATCCGTGTGGAATTCCGCACAACACCTCCCCCTTGAAGTTTGTTGACGTAACTTCGAAGCCGAGGGTTCACTTGTAGTGGCCTCACCGGCATGCGGATCCTATCTGTCCAGCGTCGTGGTTGTAATCCGTTCTCAGACTGGGCCTCCGACGATGCAACTGATTGATTTTCTGGTATGGTGCTGAGATGAAAAGTATCCGGAGCATTTCTAGTCTCAAATCACTCGGTCGTTTGGGCAGGATCTGCGTATCTGTCGGTCGGACTTGGTTCGTATGGCGTATCCACATGGCTGGACCAACTGGAGTTTCGTAGAGCGCTTTGCGAAGGATAAGCCCTGGGGTCCACGAAGGGTGTCTGCCGCTGTAGTCACTAACCAACACTCGCTGGCCTTAGCTGAATGAGCACCCGGTTGATTCATGATGCCGGTTGAACTGTTCCTCCATTCTGGTGTTGCGGTCACTAGCATACTTTTTTGTGGCCGGATAGTGTCATGCGGAGTTCGAAGTCTCCTTCGGAGCAGTGCATCTGCTGGCGATACTCCATCAGGTGAGTTGGGGTTTGGCGTTGCACGATATGCCAGCAGGAACCTTTGCAAAATCTTTTTCGTTGGTCCCTACCCTCTGGACTTCCGAAGTCCCCACTTCAGAGAGTGAACAAAGCGTTCCACTTGGCCGTTCGACTGTGGATGAAACAGCGGCGAGCGGACATGTGTTATGCCATTCTCCCGATATAAGTTTGCGAACGCCGACGTCGTGAACTAACTGCCGTTGTCTGATACAATAGTTTCTGGTGTTCCAAAGCGACTGAACAACTGTCGGAGTTCCAGCAGTGTAGTGGCAGTTGCGGGACTGTTCACTCGAAAAATTTCCGGCCATTTGCTGTAAGCATCCACCACAACCAAAAAGCGTCGACCACCCACTGAACCCGCATAATCGAAGTGAAGGCGAGACCAGGGTTCGATCGGCCGTGGCCACCACCGTAGGTGGGTCTTCACGGGCGACTTGGATGCTGCAGCACACCGTAGGCACGATTTTTAGACTTGCTCGACCTGGGAGTCCATCAAAGGCCAGTAGACGTAATTCCGAGCAAGGGCCTTCATCCTTTTTTTTCCCAGGTGCCCTTTGTGAAATTGGTTCATGGCAGCTAGTTATGACCTCTTGGGGATGACAACACGTTCTGAAAACAAAGGGCATCCGTCAGCTAATGAGAGTGCGTCCCGCCAGTTGAAGTAGGTCCTCAGTTCGTCTTTTGGGCAGGTACACGGCAACTGATTGCGGTGGTAATTAATGACTTGCTGCAGTACATGGTCTTGGTCGGTAGCCTGGCAGACCATGTCGGCAGTCACTGGGAGGATGCGAATCGCTTTGGTACTACCTGGTTAACCTCCGGTTCCAATGCAATCGTTGGCACGACGGTGTCTTCAGGCTCCGGTCTACCTGAATCAATGATTCGCGACAGTGCGTCGCCTTGTCCGAGGCTAGTGATGACTGGTACTTGATCTTGAAGTCACGTCCCAGCCGCAGAGTGGCCAATCGATGGAGGCGGTTAGCAGTATATGCCGGGATTCCTTTCTTCAAACGAAAAACAGCAAGGGATGTCTTATGATCGGTCAGTAAAGTGGACTGACGGCCGAACTGACGTTTTGATTTAATGAATCAAGACAAACGGCGAAGACGCATCCACTTGTTAGAATCGTGCATCTCAGATCCGGCGAAGTCAGTAGCAGCAGCGGAGCAATCTTCTTCAATGCGTTGCTCTCATTCCATGCTTATGTCGCGTCGACAACCATTTGACGTCCATAAATAGGTTGGGCCATCGCCCCTAATCGTGGTTCTGATTATCTGATCCTGCTTAACCCTGGTGAACGCCGCCGGAAATACTGTACTTCGGAAAATGGTTTCCAGCTGGGAAACAGGACCCAGCTGATTTTGCGATGACTACAAATAGAGATTTTACTTTGCGATACATGTAAAGTTGGCATACGTGACTCTGGAATAACATGCATGCAGGACAATCGAACGGTTAGTCATCGCATACCTTAGATGCACCTGCAAATTTCGGATGGTCAGGTTGGTTACACCACTCTTTTGAAATATTCAGGTTTCTTTCTTTTTTTACCCAAGAAGATCAATCTAAACGAAACGCCTGAGGCTCTCCACTCAAACCTGAAATCGCCCAAGTGGTCTTTGTGTGTGCTGAGAACGAGTGAAAACCATTGTGGACCGCGACTTTTGCCTGCACCAGCAGTGTTAAATTTGGTAGATTCGTAAGATAGATAGATTAGATTGGTGAGCGCTCGGAGTATGGGTTGTAAGTGAAGGTCTATGCCTAAATGAGCAAAGTCATTTTACCCGCCAGCAATAAGCTTAAATTTAGTAGAATATTCATTTATGGAACCACATCAGAAGATATTCTTTCTCATGGTAGGGGGAGGAACGACTGAGTTTAACGCCGGGCCTGGAACGCATAACTCTAACAAGGGGATTGCGTCTTCGCCGTTTGTTTTGATTCACTATTTCAAAGCAACTAAAGGAGCAGAAACTTTTACCGAGACCAACCTTCTGTAGTCAACGTTATAGACTGACTTGTACTGAAGAACATGAGGGGGTTAGATTAGGCGGTTTAATAAAGCTCCTACACCCATCAAATCCAGGCCACAAAAACCAGATAAACTTGGTAATTACAAGGTCCAGCGACCAGAAACAGTCAGAAATATATTTCCACAGCAGTTCCAATAAAGGACGATCCTCTTTCGTTCTTCCCCCAGGGGAATAAATGGACCGATCCATACGCTTCTCTTAGCCAAGGAACTGCGAATGCTCCACACAGATGTGAGCAGTCCCCGGAGCAAATGAGATGAGTTGTTTTCAGTGGCTCATGGTGCTAGCGTGGCAAGAGTAAGCCCATCCGCTTTACCAGGAAGATTATACCATTATAAGGATGGATCATTAATATTGCCCCGAGAGGGTTCCACGCTCACCATCAGGGCCGGCATCCCAAATGTCTAGATCATAAGGACCTATGAAGTGGGAATCACTAGTTAGCGGCTTGTAATTTGCGGATGACTTACGAGGAATGACTGCATTTTCGGAAGTCATGGTGACAGCAACAATAAGAATTTCCATGGAATAAAATCTAACAAGGTTTTTCGGCGAAAAGCAATGGACGCTGCACCGACATGAGCTTAGGAGCAACGGGGACCGATTAAATGCGATGGACTACGAATAATCGTATGTTTGCCCAACAAGATCCCGAGGCCGTGAATTACCTCTCAAGACACCAGTTTCTCATGCACCCCTTTAAATGCGCAGGAGAGTCATCATTATTTGAATTTTGGTACACAAGATGATGCATTATGGTGGTGCTAATTATTCAGTGATTCACTGGCAAAGAGGGCACGTTTTGTTGAATATCTGGCGGACATAATGGTGAACCGTTTGCTGATAGTTAAGTCCTCAAGATCATTTTAAGTAAATCCTGGTGTAATGGGTATTATTACCGATGGAGCCACAGTTAAAATCTTCTACTGTTCCGGAAAGTGTGCTGAGAGGTTATCGTGGTTCAATGTTGCTACCATGATCGAGGGTGACGAGCCTGGCCGACTAAATGTATGCTGTCCCTTAGACCGCTTAGTGCAGAATGAAGAGGTAGGGAATGAATTTTCTTCAATCGGACTTTCGACTATGTGGTGTAGAGTGACCTGGATCCATTTCGTTACGCGGTAACTTGGGAGTAGACTCATCTTGAATCTCCGGATAGGGACATGAATTTACTCGATAGAATCAGACGGCTCGAAGTCGGCTTCCCTAATTGTCAAAAGGGGTTCGATTCTAGCAATCAGTTTTCAACTTCACGGACTTAAAACAGAGGGGGATTCATGTCACGACTTACACCTGAAAAAAGGGTTTAGGTAAACCTGGGACGGCGGAGAGTCAGTCTTGTGGACAGAGGCATTCCACAGGGATATGTCCCTGACTGAGTAAGTTGTCTCACATTTAGCAACAATCTAAAAACCGGCCTGGGAGACCCATTTTTTCCATTTGAAGGCGACACGCAGAACTTGGGTTTGTTTCGTGAAAGTTTACGATTGCAATTTCTCCCCACCGTTTTCGAAATATGCTCAAAAGTGCACGACCCTCCTCTTAATGAATCAAATGTTTACATTTGGTCTCTCATGCAAATGTTGATGATGTTCCTTTCCCCCAGTCAAAAAGTATCGCCGTACATGGAGGTACTTTGTAATGCTGAACGGTTTCCACCAGAAATATCATGCAAACGGTAGTGCTCAGGTTGTTTCCACCTGCAACTTCATAGCCATGATTTCCCCCATCACGAAGACCTAATGAGCTGTACGCACAAACTGTGGGAGGGCTGGCGGAACCCGATTGGAGAAGCCGAATCAGTGACGAAAAAGCAACAAACGTGGAGGGTTCCTACCGAAGCTAGAATTCAACCACATGTAATCGAACTGAAGCTGGCAGTCAACATCCCCTACCAGTATCACTTTTCCGAGAGTTTACCCTTGTTGTGCGGGAACCAGCAGGCCTTGTTAACCGGAGGGCCACCCGGCAAAAAATGAGAGTGCGCGCTGCGAATACTCGTGACCTGTGTATCATCACAGTGATAAACTACGTGTAGAATTTTTGGTATCCAATATTGGTTTCATTCTAGAATGCTTCAGTAAAGGCCAAATCCTAACCTGTTGCCAAAAGACATTTTGAAGGCCTATGTGGTGATGCAGCTGAATATATTTTAGGGGAGTCTGTCACACACGGCGAATGATAAGAGACTTGAAGAGGCCTTGGGGTTCGGTTGTGTATCTTCTGTTCATGTTCACCAATTGCCAAACGCATGTGGATGGGACCCTAAATAATCAGCTCAGCAGTTCTTGGACAATAAGAGGGCAAACAGAGTTACGTCTGAGGTAACAGACTTTCGGAGAGCAAAGTTCCCAACTTATCCAGCGATATTTTTAAGGGACTTCGCACAAGCAAGACACCATTTCGTCGACTCCCTCCGCAATACTTGAAACGGCTAATGGATCAGGCATGCCAACAAACCGCATCTTTATTCTCGTCTTTCTGAGAAAATACTCTAACTACCAATGGGAACGTAACTTATGGCGGAGATGCTAAATCAAAACCTTCATGCTCAAGTCTCTGGCCCATCGGATAGCGACAAAAGGTGAGCCTGAGATAAGGGTTGAACGCTGGAATCGATTACGGAGCCAGTTAACAGCACACTGCTCGTAGCTGCAGAACGTTTTGTAATCAAATACACCTTTTGCACCACAGTGTTGCATTCTGTTGTGTTTGTGCTCACACCAAAACCATCCTAATCTACGTTCATTTTTGCCACCCATTAAATTTCATTTTCCACAGAAGCAATCAGATCTCTGGCGGAAAAAGTCTGGTAGGATATTTTCCCAGCATTTGTGAGACCCTGAGATGCCCAGATATGGTCCAAATGGTTGGACTCCTACTCTGAACTCACTTGCCTGTCACTTTTAGTCCATCGTATTCAGGTCGCAGCTTTCGAGCATTCAATTCCATTGTGCGAATGCTGGGTGCCAACACAACGAGACCCCGGACATACGGATTACACTGCCCGGAAATAGCTCGAATAAGGATTTCAAGAGACTACGTTTGCTTTAATAATTACTAAATTCCCACTATCTCGTGACCTTCGTCATTTTTTGTTTTATTGTGTGGTGTAAGCGGTGAGATTTACGAATCTTCACTAGTTGATTCGATGGTGTAAGTTCGTAAAATTTGGTGGCAAAATAATTTCGAATAGCGCCTATTGTAACCACAGAAACGATTCACTATCAGCTACCGTATTATGGAATTGATACCCTCAAACTACAGGAAAGTCCATCTCTAGGTAGCTTGGTCGAACTTCGTTGATCGCATCATGCAATCCATGTCACGAACCACAAGGAATCTGTTTGCCCGTTTCTATGTGCCTCGGTGCTTATTATTTTTGGGATCAAAATATTAGATCAGAATAATCGGTTACTCTGTGCACCGCCTGATCTGTGGTACAAGATTTGCAAGATTATTAGGTTTCGTAATTACGTTATATGCTTCTGTATCCCGCTTTGCTCTGCTGTTCTTACCAGCACATTCTTGACTTACTGGGCTCTCGTCTCGAAAAGTAGGGGATTTCTTAGGCCTTAACACACTTATACTCCTGGATAATTTGAAAAGTATTTGCAGCACAGATGTGATTTGAATCAGCAGGCAACGCAAAAGCATGTACATGTATAACATACTCAAATCGTTTTGACCAAGCAAACCCTTTCCCATAAGTGGAGGATCGCGCACCGTAAGCTTACCAGCTATTCGAGTGACCTGGTGTGGTATGAGGGAACGTAGAGAACGTTTTACGATTTATCTTAATTAATATATGGTTCTTACTTGAATCCAATAGAGCTACTACATTTTCACACGTGCTTCAGTTAGCCGAATTAAGTGGAGCACCCTGAAAGTGGAAGTAGCCTTTGCTTTGCCTCCGGAGACTAATATATGAAGTAAGCCGAGCCTACTTGTGACACCTTAGCTATCAAAGATACACCACCAGACCAGATNNNACATGTATATATATATATATATATACTTGGAACCAGGTCTTTTCTGCTCTAGTTGCTTGTTATTTGCGTATGGTACAAGCCTACAGAAGCAGATGAGTTTATCTCAAGAAAAGTTTGGACCGCAGAAGTTTGACAAACTGATTCCGCAAACAGAGATTAATTAGCATCACCTAGAAATTCGACTCCATGAAGGTAGGTGGCGTTTGCGAAACTGAAAACCACTAAATACATGAGTGAGCCCTTTCAGTGGCGCGAAATACACGAAGCATCACCACGCTTCGAATAGGTAAATAAGTCGACTGATATCAGTAACCAAATAAGCACAAGGATAAGGGGAAAAGCTGATAAAGAGAGAGAGATGGTCTCTTGCCAAGACACTGGAAATTTGCAAGCGACGACTTTCAGTCGCCATCTAAAGCGGCAACCGACGCAGTATCATAAAACGCTGTCTTTGGTTCATTATCAGTCGCTGCTCTAAACAAACCTCTGGCAGTTAACAGGGAAGAAGTGAACTACCAACGTAACCGAACAGGATAGCTGGCTAATATTACATGAAATATTTTCAAATGGCTCAGTGAATAAGACCAAGATTAACATTTTAAGTGTGATCCTCGTTTACTTGCACATTCAGTAATGGCATCGCCACAAGCTGAGGGGTTCAATGCCTCCTGAAATCTGAAGCAATCTACTTGGAGCCAAGAGGTATTGGGAGTTTTGCTAGGTTGCTAGACTACGAACAACCGGCATACCGTCCATGTATCGAAGGCCAACAACAACCCTTAGGATGAGCACAACAACTGGAAACACAAACCTTCACAGTTATGGTTGCGTAATCATATGACCAAAAATGCGGACTAGCTAACAATGGCCGACACCCAAGGTAAAGCTTTGGATATGAGGAAAAGAGAAAAATGCCCCAAAGAACATTCGCCGGAACTCCAAGAACCTAACGAACGGACAAAGTACAGGGTGCACAAAGAGTGACGCATCCCGAAAATAAATAAAAATAATATATAACCAAATAGCAGCGACACAGAATTGAAAGAATAAAGACTAGAGAGGGATGAATAGTTGTTGGCAAATATATATATATATATATATATATAAGTAATGGTGTCTATAACGTTAAGGATGACAGGAATTGTAAGGACGCGGTTCGTCCGTATCGCCTCATTCTAAGATTGCAGAAACTGTTTGCTTTCAAGCCTGAATCTATTAAGGGGGCTGAAATCCTTTTTCATACATTTTTTGTGACAACTCACAAAAGTTTTCTATCATTTGCTTATATTTGATCTTGACGCTTACGGGTTTTGCACAAGGACAGCTTGTTCTTGCTGCATATGGAAACTCCCTACTGTGTCAAGAAGAAAAAGCGAACTATTACAAAACGAAACGAAATTGACTACATTAGATGGTAACCGTAACTGTGGGTTGAGAGTGCTGACCACTAAAGAAAAGGAAAGGTGGACTCTTATTAGACTAGGCGCGTCGTTGAGATGAAAAGTCACTTACAAGTTTAGTTAAAGTTACCGTAAACTGTGCTAATGGTAGATGGGAATGCCTGGATCTCAAATGTGCATTCAGTAGACCTAATACTGTTATACCTGTAAGTGCAGCTTACGACGTTGAATTTGCCGCCCGGAGGGGAGTTGCTAAGACTTCGTTTTGAGTAAAAGTTAACATGAACCGTCTCAATGAGGTGCAATTTTCATAAAATAAGGCTGTTTCATAAATTAGAAGTGTATCCACAACTACACCAAAGTCAACAGATGCTGGAGAGTGTTCACTATAGATAAAAGTTGATCAAGCCAACTGCCGTTAAAATAAGGAACACAAGCCAGCTTCCTGAGCATCAAGGTAAGTGCCACAAAAGTGAAGAAATTTAGCAGACAACTTTTGTGATTCTTGGCAAAGTACGGTGATGTTGGGATTGTCACTCGAAAAAATAGTACATTTATAAAGATTCCTTATGAACCCTATATTTATTTACGAGGCGTTCTGCACATGGAAATTTATAAAACTAGGGAAATCACCTTCAGCCGCTTGAATATGCCTGGTCAGTGACCACGGGTACAGTCCTTGGGAACCCTGGATTAAAATAACGCTAGCAGGCACTTTGTTATCAACAGGATGGACTACACCAGGTAGTCATTTGGCCACCGAATTACGACTTGGTTAAAGTCGAAAATGCGGAATTTTAACTTGCGGAACCTCACATTTGTTTCTACTCTGTAGAAGAAAAGGAGATTAAATCTAATAATTAGTTTAATATATTCTTCTATCGAGCGAAGAAAAACATTTCCTATGACAAAGTCTAACAATCTGTGATATTCTTCCGGTATCCTTCTGATTACCAACATTTTACAGTTTTCAGTGTTGGACTTTCTTAAAGTTCTCTACTAGCTTAAATATATTTCTGTATGTAGATGTCCTTTATCTCCCGGTTTATACTATACCTTATGACAGTAGCACAGTCAGAGCCAACCCGGTATTGTTGGAGATATCAGGACAGTCTATGACATCATGAGAGAGCTCTTAATCGTTTTTTTCAGTCGTTAAATATATTTTGGTGATAATGGGACGAAGACAGTCATATGTAGACACAATGCCATATATATCGTTTTGCGCCTCGTTTTCTACACCAGATTTATGTAGAAAATCAGATCCTGGAAGCTCTTTCCTGCTGCATGTACAATCACAGGACGTGTTTAACAACTCTGCAAACTAGCAAATGATGGGCATGGCTATGCGGTCCACCACGTTTTTGTGTGATACTAGTTTTCCCTGACTTAGCTGCTGGCAGGTCAGCATTGTTTGTAGAATCTCTGAAAATTTCAAAGCTCTTAAGAAGTCCACCAAAGTCAACTAAAGACTCTTCTGAAGTCTACTCATTTTAAATTACAAACATTGGCAAGACTATGACAGTAGGATATAGATCACACATGTCTGCGTTGAAATTTACAACCCACTTTATGCAGCTGTAGATGCTTCGGCGCGATACGTTTTCAACACGCTACTCTGCACCATTTCATAGAAAATATGGGTTTTGCACACAGGGACATAATTATGCACGGATACGTCAAATCTTGTATTTTGAGTAGCTCTAATGAGCCGGATCTTTTGTTCGAAGGTAGACTACTTTTGTCTTGAGCATTAGCAAGGTTAAGTAAACCTGAAGACTGTAGGCTGCTTCCATTACTGTTTGACGTACTGTGCAACAAAAGATATAAAATAACCAATATTCTTCTGTTAACCCAAATCTGCTGGTTTTCTTGCGGGGCGGAAGTGTTGTACCGGCAACAATAGGTGGAAGTAATGGAAGAAACTATAGTTTCCGAGCTAAGTTGGATGAAATAAGGAACCACCGGCGCAAGTAGGTGCGTACTTCAAGCATTATAGAGGGGTTTTGGTTCTTTTAAGATTTCCGATGTAACTTTTGGAGGCTCCGGACTACCAGGCAAAATCAAGACCACCTTTGGTGTCTGACTGCCCAAAAATAACCGTTTTGGTTATTTCTTATTTGAATTTCTGGCTTTTGTTTAAACTTGAGGATGGCTACCAGCTGCAAAATAATTGGAAGCTCTAACATTGTGGCGACTCGCTTAATGCACAGTTTATATCAAGGCTGATGGGTTGTTTTGTTTTTATAGATGAATTCATCGTTGTATATTTGTTGCATCAGTTAACGTTATTCTTTCAACGTTATTCTGGTAGCATTGGTGTGGAGAAAGCTGTCTGAAACAACCAGGTTTATGTTTCATCAAGCCGGTTTATTTACATTTGAAGCTTCCAACTGTGAAGATCATTGGATATCATACAAAGATTAGTAATGCTGCAGCAAGTCTGCCCCCAGATTACTTGCACATTCATGGGCATAGCAAAGCAGTATAGCGTTCACGTTAGATTTTGGTGAATGTGCGGCAAACGTACAAAACGGAACAGTCCAATGATTTGATCACCAGATGCGGAACAAATCGTTGACATTAAAACTCTGTTGACTTTTAAGCTGTGAACTCCAAGATTATGCTCTGTGGTGCAGTCAATTCCACACTATAAAGCTGACGCGTTACCAAAGTCCGATTCTCTGAAAACGGCTAACCTTGAAACCAAAGGTCTAAAGTCTGGTGAGAAAAAAAGCTCTACGATTTTGGCATTCGAGTATTTTGAGTCTTGTGAATGTTAGGTGTGGCCGTTTTTTAAAAACCCGTGACCTTGTGATGGTATCGTTAGACCTGAAATCCGTTTAATTATGAAAATCAAAGACACAAAAGGCACTTTTAGCTAAACCAATATTTGTAAATATGTAAAGAACGTTTGTACACACAGTCACAGCTATGCCATGTGAGAGGTTTGAGAGAGTTTACCGACGAACAGAACCCTGTGAATTTCACTCGACATTGGGGACGAAGGACACAGACTCTTAAGGAACTGATTTGGAAATCAGAGGTCAGACGTAAAAGTGACAATTCTTAGACGATTGGCCAAATAAAGATGCATGAAAACATAGAAGATGGATGAAACTGCTTGTTGCCTTCAGAGATGAAAGTCAAAAATACATCAGGAATCCCGCCGCTTTCGGAGAATTCATACTGATTTGTTAATTACACCTACTCGATACGGTAGTTATCTACAGAGTCATTACATTAGCCGTAATTTTAATAGCGATTCTTCTCCATTAGGTATCGCTATAGTCTACTGGGTTCGCTTGCTCTGAGTGTCTCCAACTTTTACAGTTGCCAAGCATCCTTTTTCTAACAGTGCCGTTTGCCCCTCGATTCACATCTTAAACTGACCAAGTTCTACCCATGGCCTGGTGTTATTGGAGTAAACACGCCATATTTAGTGTGCACATGTCTTTCTTCATCAGGGCCTCTAAACCCACAGATTAAAGGCTATTTTACGGTTTCATGTGAGCAGTAGTCAGCGTGTTGAAGAACTCTGTTGAAATTGTTACAGGAATTTTTAATTTATATGTGACATATGTTTAAGACGTTCTCACTTTTGGACAACGGGAAAATGTATCAGAGATGACTGCCCACGGATAGTCCACGTGTATGGCAGCAGCCAGCTAAACAAACGTGAGGGGTTGTTGCTAACCATTTGATCTCAAAGCAATAGGTCACTACTTCAATCAAAAGAAGAATTATGCGCCATGGATATTCTTCAGTCTAAAACCACATTACCCAAGATGCCATGCAGTTTTATTCTTGTTTGGTAAACCACAAACTCATGCTAACATCTCGACGGAACAATGTAGAAGTCTGTAAGTGTGCACCACTAGCTTGTACAACTTCCAAAGCCATACATCCAAACAAAATTAACGTCGGGGGCCACCTTTATTTTGTGTAAAGAAGGCCTTAAGTTAGTGTCATGGATAGGTTTCTGTTTAACTAAGTTAATGTAGTGGATGCATTAACATCAACTCAATAATTCATTCGGGAGTAACTAACTGGTCTGAATTCACTTTCATGCCACTACATTATGAATAGTCCTGGAACTGTGTTGGTGAAACTTTTCTGCTACATGCATACCAAAGAGGGCCTGGGTCCCACTGGTATTAGGGAACAGCAGTAGCGGATGCCATTATCTGTGCTGGGATTCGAACTAAAGAAACTAGACATGTGAGGCAAGCTTGTTACTACTGCTTCACCAGCTCACACTAGACGCACACGAACTATCACATCCAAACAGGTAGACGCGTTCCTGGTTGGCCGATTTGGTTTGCTTTTTTATTGCCTCGAAGAACATTCCACTAACTGTTCAGTTTGTGTTGATCGACCGACTCGCCTATCAGGACTTCCCAGTGAAGTAGCGCCATGGACGCTTGGGTCTTGGTGGAAACTTTTAATGAGCTGTAGGTTGTCATGTATTTTGTGCGCTATAAGTTCACATCAACCTATTTTTAAGAGTTCTTTTCTTGTCCTGGCAAATTGTTTTGTTGAGTCCACATCAAGCAGACTGCGATTTTTGAGGCTCATTTTTATCCATCACCCCTTCGACTACTGTGTGGAACTACTAAAAATTGTTGATGTCATTTCGCTTTTCATTACTCGGCTAGAAGGTCAACCATTTTGATTACTAATACAATTTGAACCTCAGAAGCACGAAAAAGTAATAGTAAAATAGCCAAAGTTCAGCATTACAGTGTATGACGAGCTGACACTAGTTAAGGATGTTATTACCCCGTTTAAGATGGTTATAATGACTTTTCAAAAATATGTACTTCTTGGAGTGGAACTCCCAGCTAATGAAATTTGGCGCGAAGTTCGTTTACTGAACCAAACAAAATTAGACTCATCGTGCTGTGCGACTTTTGCACCAAGGATGATGGCCAAAGAAACAATTCAAGTGACCAGCCGAATAAAAGTAGAACTTTTCAAAACACCCACGGATAGCGCTGTTTCTCACAGCTTGCCTTGTTGTTCAGAGTCAGCACACACATGAAGCATATAGTCAGAGGTAATGGAAGGAGTCTAGTAATCTCTGGTGGTCGTTGGCTTGTTCGCTGAGCTGGGCAATTTGATTGCAAACTTTTCATCACCAATCGAGGTGACATCATCAGTGCGTTTTTGTGGAGCGTAGTAGTGCGTAGCGGTGGGTTGGTGGTTGTGCGTTGGGTAGTGTTGTGCGTGTGTTAATATACGTGCTGCTAGCAGGGGATGACCTTTG
>NW_008751897.1:294550-298789 GCF_000715545.1 Opisthorchis viverrini | reverse complement strand
GTGATATACCAACTCAACTGCAACAACTGCAACAAATTCTACGTCGGACAAACTGGCAGGAGACTATGCACACGTTTTCTAACCTGTTGCTAACCGATAATAACCACTAAGTAGACGGATTTTCAACCGTAGTGACAGTACAACATTTGTTTTCCGTTTTCAGTTCGGTTTCTTCTTAGCTTCTGTTCTCCTCATCGCGTACACGCGCGTTAAATGTGTCAAACATGACAAATGTTTCGTATGGATCACGGGCGCCTAGAGCTTTTTCAGAATTGAAGAACACCCTTTGATTTAAAGCAGATTCTTGCTATGCCGCTATGTCCCAGTTGACTTGAACAACGGCTTCCAGTCACCTGTGAAAGAGCAATGACATGTTAAATGTCAGTCTTTCTGATACGAAAAACAGATAGGATTTATTTGACTTCGCCCAAAAGGAATTTAGTGATTACGGTCTAAGTATTTGCGTGACACAAGTATGGTTCCCGAAGTTGCCATTGGCAACACCGCCTCCGCAACTGTCTGCTGTGGAGGCAAAATCGATCAGTTAATTCTGACTACAAGATGTACGGCGCACGGTTATTTTTGTTCGGTGGACTCCCACTCGTCTAGGAGTTTAGTTGTTGGCTTGGAACTGCAACTGATGAACTCAAGCTGAAAAGAAGCAAGACTTCCAGTGCCTGAACCACACAAATTATGACCGAAATCCGTAAAACTGATTCCAATTATTAACGGCTTCCCATTGAGGCAGATTAGATATTTGTATAGTGAATCCTTTTCGGTGATTTTTGGGCATGAAGGTGGTAAGTTGGAGATTTGAGTGATGGGGTTATCGCTTCATGACCGGCTTACATAAGGTTTCAGTTTGGGATATGCTCGTTTGAGGTGGCTGCTCCTGGGTGATCACCTTTCTTCACGTTGACAATTAGCTGGGATTTTGATGTTTAGTTGCGATAAAATATGCTAAAAATGTCTCCCCTAGGTGATCTTTGTTGACCCACAAATCCAAGGGCTGTTTTTTTAGTAAGGTAATTGCGTTTTTAACTGAACCACAAAAGTCGATATCAGTTGGTCAGAATGGAAAATATTGTGAATTTCCAGGAACCAGTCCAGATTCTCACCTTTGAAAAAATTGTGCAGTAGGTGTGAAGTAGAGACAAGATCTACTCAGTTCCGCCGTGTGTTCCTAACCGTTCGTCCATATGTCAAATGACATCGGCAGATCATCTCGCATTGTTGATCCGGACTAATCTGGGGGATATGATACATGCCTTTCAATATGGTCACACCAGTTCTACTCATGCTAATTTTTATTTTGCGGTGGAACGGTTTGATCCTCTGTTTTGCATTACAATAGATTTTTGAGGGACCGGTTTGGTAATGAGTGTTCGGGAACAGGGTTTTGTCATCGGTGCGGCTTGCAACATCCTCTGTTCCTCTCCAACATATGCTTTTCGTATTTGTAGAAATTTTTTCAAAGATTTATACTTACGCTAACGAATTAACCAAACAAATTTTCTACTCCTGCATTGAAGGATTCAAGAGAAAAATAGCAATTAAGACAAAACCCAGGAAGTGTTTTACTTTTGCCGCAGGAAATCCAATTCTTGCCAGCGCAGTTCTCACTGGACCCTGAGATGATGGAAATGTAAAGGAGTTGTCAAAACTCACTAGGACAGTGAAAATGCCATCTGTGACTGCCAGTAACAAAGTCAGGTTCTTGTAGTGTGAGATGGTATAGAACCTAAGTCTGGCAAATAAGCTGAAATCAAAGTGAGAGGAACAAACTGGGAAAGGCTAGCGATAGTCAGCCTGATAAAAATATAAGCTCTGATGGCGTTAGACGACCGAGCAAGTCGGGGATTTTTGCATACTGATTTTGGGGATGGTCAGTGAAGAGTAACTGCCTACAGCGGTTCAAATAAGTTTTTTAATTGTTGCGAATTGTTGCGTTTATGCAGCCAATAAAATATAAATTTCAAACGACGAGAACTGAGCACCGCGATTAACTGATTTGTGACTGGTAAGCATGTGAAAGTTCTTCACCTTTGTTTACATTGTTTATGCGGTCATTTTGACTGCCTTTTATTAATGTGAATCAGAATCACCGTAGTACAAAGACTTTTGAGCTCACACGAAAGACATCTACTTCTAGATATGTTGTAACAATGGTCGTTCTCGACACGCGTTACGAGCTTCCTTTCGTACAAGAAATGTGTCGATTAATTTGACGTCGTTTTCGGAAGCAGACGGGCCGGATCGGTGGGTTTGATGAAAGGAAGCCTAGATCGAGAGGTCGCGATAGCTATCTTGAATTTTTCAATGAAGCTGAAACCACTCATCATAGGTTACTGAAAATTCGTCGACAGCCCACGACCGGTTCCGCTCTCCTTGGGTTTCATCAGGTAGGCGCACTCCTTGAGTTTCGGTCAATTTTATATTCTCGGGGACTGCGCCTACCTTATGAGCCCCAAGAAGGGTGAAACTAGTCGTGGACTGTCGATGAACTTCCAGCAACCTTATGAGTAGTACATTACGAATATATATGTTGCGATACATCGAATATCATGGCGACTGAAACATGAGGCGGCTTGGTACAGCACATTTAATTGCCTGGAAACATCACAAACGAGGGACTTAGCTGGGTTCTAGGTGAGTCTCTCGAAAAACCAAATTAGTTTGCAAATGAGTGTATTTCGCTGAGACAATTCAGCAATGAGCAAAACAATAGTTAAAAAACAAGTAGAGCATTTTCTATTGCTTAAGTGGCAAACAAGCTAAAACACTGAAGCACGTTTTGCTAGCCGCGATTCCCTCTGTTCAGTTTCTTTGAGAGGAATCTAAGGATATCATAGCAGGTTAGAAGGTGAGATTACTCATGATATTACTGTGAATTCTTCAACAGTCCGCGATCAGTTTTTCTTCTCTTGAGGCTCATCAGGTAGACAGTCTTTGTGTTTCCATCAACCTTGTGTTCTACATGAAGATCAAAGTTCAATCGAGTGACGAAATAAATCCACTTTCAAAAAAAATTCTTTTCAATATGAGTCCAAGTAAAATGTAAGGGTAATGGAAACTTGAAGACTTCGCCTACACGATGCATCTCAAGAAAGTCGGTTGAAACCGGTGTGCAAACGAATGCATTTCAAAACGAACAGGACTTGTGCGGGCTGATAGTTTTTTTCAGTTTTGCTGAACAATGCAATGCAACCAGGGACCACTGACCACAGTTGCCGATACCACGCAATTGAATCAATCCAGGAATCACAAATTCGATAACCAATCCCATAGAGTTGGATCCGATGACGTAGGTTGGAACGATCAAAGTACACAATTTTATGTTGCAAGTTTTTCCATTGCTATCTCAACAACGAGATTAATAAGACTTACACCATGTTGCGATTTTTTCGTTGTTCACACACATGATTTAAGCAAACACAGGTTTGTTGGTCTTACTTAATTATATGAATTTGACAAGAACTGCGCAAAGTAACCAGCTTTGAAAGTCACCATGTGAATATGGTGAAAATAAACATAGACAAGGTCACTGGCGCATCATTTTTTTCGAGACGGGCTCAAAGTCCATTGCTCTTGGTGACTCGTGCGGATAGCCACGCCGTTTGTACAGTGTTTTACAGCCGCGGATGAACTTGTTGTTCCTCAGTCTTTACGACATTCGTTTGAGTAGGCGTCCTGAAAAGCAACAAGTATCATGGTTACCTTAACCAATTAGTGTGTCATTCGACAGCATCAACTTCTAAAAGAAACTCACTTGTTTTTCGAGAAATACACTCGTTTTGCAAATCAATGTAGTTTTCACGAGAGACTCAACTGAATCTCTCGTTTGTGATATTCTACAACTGAACCTGATGCACACAGGCCACCTCATGTTTTAGTTGACACGATATTCGAGATATCATAGTATATTTTCATAAAGGTTGCTGGAAACTCTTCGACAGCCCACGACCGGTTTCGCCCTTCTTGGGGCTCATCAGGTAGTCGCAGTCCCCGATATCTCGAATATCGTACCAACTGAAACATGAGGCGGCCTGTGTGCAGCACATTCAGTTGTAGAACATCACAAACGCGAAATTCAGTTGAATCTCTCGTGAAAAACCAAATTGATTTGCAAATGAGTGTATTTCTCGAAAAACAGTACAATTTGGGTTCAAGTAGAACATAAGGTTGACGGAAACTCGGGGACTTTGCCTACTTGATGAGCCCCAAGAAGGGCGAAACCGG
>NW_008751897.1:292496-293730 GCF_000715545.1 Opisthorchis viverrini | reverse complement strand
AGGGCGAAACCGGTCGTGGGCCGCCGAAGAGTTTTCAGCAATTTTGTGAGTTGTTTTCCTCATGAAAATATACAGCGATATCTCGAATATCGTGCCAAATGAATCATGAGGCGGCCTGTGTGCAGCACATTCAGTTGTAGATTTGCAAATGAGTGTATATCTCAGAAACAGTCCAATTCGGGTTCGAGTAGAGCTATTGGGTTGATGGAAACTCAGGGACTTCGCCTACCTGTTGGGCTCCAATGAGGGCGAAACGGGTCGTGGGCTGCCGAAGAGTTTTCAAAAACCTTGTGAGTAGCTTACCTTGGGGAACTATTCGATATTTTGAATATTCCACCAGATGTAAAGTGAGGCGGCTTCTATGCAGCACATTCAGTTGAAATATACCATAAACGAGGGATTCAGCCGGTTGAAACCAAACCGGTGTGCAAACGAATGCATTTCAAAACGAACAGGACTTGTGCGGGCTGATAGTTTTTTTCAGTTTTGCTGAACAATGCAACCTTTTCAGGGACCACTGACCACAGTTGCCGATACCACGCAATTGAATCAATCCAGGAATCACAAATTCGATAACCAATCCCATAGAGTTGGATCCGATGACGTAGGTTGGAACGATCAAAGTACACAATTTTATGTTGCAAGTTTTTCCATTGCTATCTCAACAACGAGATTAATAAGACTTACACCATGTTGCGATTTTTTCGTTGTTCACACACATGATTTAAGCAAACACAGGTTTGTTGGTCTTACTTAATTATATGAATTTGACAAGAACTGCGCAAAGTAACCAGCTTTGAAAGTCACCATGTGAATATGGTGAAAATAAACATAGACAAGGTCACTGGCGCATCATTTTTTTCGAGACGGGCTCAAAGTCCATTGCTCTTGGTGACTCGTGCGGATAGCCACGCCGTTTGTACAGTGTTTTACAGCCGCGGATGAACTTGTTGTTCCTCAGTCTTTACGACATTCGTTTGAGTAGGCGTCCTGAAAAGCAACAAGTATCATGGTTACCTTAACCAATTAGTGTGTCATTCGACAGCATCAACTTCTAAAAGAAACTCACTTGTTTTTCGAGAAATACACTCGTTTTGCAAATCAATGTGGTTTTCACGAGAGAAAAAGCAACATCATGGTTACCTTAACCAATTAGTGTGTCATTCGACAGCATCAACTTCTAAAAGAAACTCACTTGTTTTTCGAGAAATACATACATTTTGCAAATCAATGT
>NW_008751897.1:230764-290770 GCF_000715545.1 Opisthorchis viverrini | reverse complement strand
TCGACAGCCCACGACCGGTTTCGCCCTTCTTGGGGCTCATCAGGTAGTCGCAGTCCCCGATATCTCGAATATCGTACCAACTGAAACATGAGGCGGCCTGTGTGCAGCACATTCAGTTGTAGAACATCACAAACGCGAAATTCAGTTGAATCTCTCGTGAAAAACCAAATTGATTTGCAAATGAGTGTATTTCTCGAAAAACAGTACAATTTGGGTTCAAGTAGAACATAAGGTTGACGGAAACTCGGGGACTTTGCCTACTTGATGAGCCCCAAGAAGGGCGAAACCGGCCGTGGGCTGTCGAAGAGCCTTCAGCAACCTTGTGAGTAGTTTCCTTCATGAAATCTCACACGATTCAAATCAATGTACTTTTCCAAGCCCCCCCTGCAACAATTCTCTTCGAGGTAAGACACTGCAGAATGAATTGCTATTATCTTCACCCGTTTTCGCCCGAAGTCGATTCAGTACTGATCTAGAGGGGGCATTAAACACCGATTTGCGAACAAAGTTAACGGGGAATTCAGCTGAGTTTCTTGTTTATTATATTCTTCAAACTGATATGCTTAATACAGGTTGCATCAATTTTTATTGGAATGGCATTTAAGCTATCGAAGTATTTTACTCCACCAGGCTTCTGTAGTTCCATCTTTTCGGGAACGTCAGGTGGGCCTAGTTGTCGAATTCCCGTGTTTTGCAAGTGAAAATTCGAGGACTATATCTGCGTGATTTACCCGGTAGTGTGCTGCTGAGGTAAGTAGCATGATGTCAACGGAGATATCAGTCAAATCTGTGAAAATCCGTCTCCTCCCCATACAAAACTACGATCGTCTTAAGTTCGGTGTGTGTGTGTGGGGAGGTTGAAACACCACAATTTATGGAAAGTTACGTTACACTGCCTCTCGACTTACCCTGTCTAAACTTGGGCAACCTGGCAGTATCCCAGCCCTCATGCAGCCTTCAGGTGGCATGGCAGTTAGGCACCCAAAGGGTGCGACAGCTGAACGAAACTTTAGCGATTCGCGTTGCAACCTATCTCTGAAAAACGTGGATTGCCTCAATCAGGTGAATCAGATACCCGATTCGGTCTGAAGTAACGATTAAATTTGTTCATAGATTAGACAAATATTTCTGAAGGGATTTATGAAGCGACACTTTTTGTTGTTTACAATTTTTCCTCGGAACTAGTATGTTCCTTCAGGGTACCAAGCCATTAAGTAAAAATGTATTCGTGTACTGCACAATGAAATTACCAAGAGCTGATTAGAATAAACAACACTTGTGATTTCGTCTTTCTTATCACATACCAGACTCAACGCGTCGCTACTAACTTACTGTCAATCAATAGGTAGAAGTAGAGTAGTAGCGCTGTTTTTGAGGTGTTTCTGCGTGCACAGTATGATGCTATCAGAAACAACTGGCTGTTCACAACTAGGATAATTTCACGTGTAACCCGGAGTGTATCACACGCGATTGATTTTCTTCTTTGAGTATGTGCACACAAATGACGCAGACAGGTCACCTGAGCTTGGTGTGAAACAGTGGTTTAACTGCGTATATGATCATGTGGGTGACGCCAGCAAAAATCGACATGTACTTGAGTAGTTGTATTGTTACATCTTACGGGTCCGTTGGTCTTTCAGCAATCGGTTGAAGTTGAATCTCATAAACGAGAGATTCAGCTGGGTTTCAGGTGAGTCTCTCGAAAGAACCAAATTAGTTTGCAAATCAGTGTATATTCGATAATCTCGTGCAACTTGGTTTCAAGTAGAACATAAGGTTGACGGAAACCCGGGGACTGCGCCTACCTGATGAGTCCCAAGAAGGGCGAAACCGGTCGTGGGCTGTCGATGGATTTTCAGCAACCTTATGAGTAGTACATTACAAAGAAGCACACCATTATGTTTCACGAAGATAATTCCACTTTAAGCCACCGTCCAAATCGTCATTTAAGACTTCATATTTCAAAGTTCTTCGTTGCTGCATCAAGATTTCAGTGGAAAAATTGAGCTTACAGCTGTGATTTACCTTCGGTGCTCAGCTGCCTTGAAATCCTAAGGGAACACGAAAGTTGCAATACCGCAGGGTTGCTGAAGCCTAGGTGACATCAGAATGCGAACCTATGGACGAGGAGCTTCCAACCCATCCCGACATTTCCTTTATTCCAGAGAATGAATATGAAACACCGGACGGCAAACAGGATGAGTAAACGCGGTTTTGAGTTACACTGGATTATTGAGTACAACGGTCCAAGTATAAATGAGTATCAAACACACAAAAGTGTTTACCATAGAACCCTCGTCACTTTGACTGGATTCGACCTGCTTCTTGCGTTTTGGAACCATTTTCAACGTACTATACGTAGTATTTCCACCTGGAGAACAATTTTAGTCACCGATGGCTGCATACCGATGTATACATCAAACATGATAGCTGAGGGATCATCATGTTATTTGGCCGGGAGCACCTGAGAAGTTCGGAGCGAGATGTAAATCAAGTCTTCGGATGTTTACTTCTGAGATTTATTGCGCTTGGTGATGTACGTGTGTCGAGTACTTACAGACCAGTCTGGTAGCATGCTTTTCGGTGTTCAGTATTTCCATGTATTCACTTCTAAAGTATTCAGACTTGCGGTACATTTATACAAAACAGTACGAACCCTTTGAACTCTTCAGAGTTTATCTAAAGATGTACGTATACGCGTGGAAGCACGAGGGACGGAAAGGCAGGTGATTATGTAGGCCCCCGGACATTAATCAAAATACTCGTCTATGAATAGATGTAACCTTCCCCAAAACTTTATTGTACACACCGATCCTTCACGGTAGTGAAAGGATCCTGGGAGCCAGTCTTTTTAATGAGATCGCAAACCAGGTTTCTTCTGATAAGATTTGTTCCTGTGGGAGCCCTTCGAAGAACAATTAGGGGGTTTGATAGGTGGAGGGAGGCTAAAGCAACAAGAAATAGGAAGATATCTATGCTTTTAAGACACCTTTTTTTACACTGCATGCATTACGAATCATTTGAAAAAGATGTAGACATTCTGTTGCTGTCTAAGGTATCACTACGTTTTGCAGTTAACCTTAATTTTCCATTCTCTCTGCTATATTCTCTAGTTCGTAGCAGCCAGTGCCTGGCTGTTGTTATCAGTTTACTCACATTGACTCTAAGGATTTTAAAATTTAGCTAACTTTTTGTAACCCCTTGCTCTATCAGGCCCAGCATCTCTGTACCAGATAACTCATAGTTACTCTAGAAGGCGATCTTGTAATATTTAGTAGTCTAATAGTGAAGCACAGTAAGATACCAATTAGCACAGCGGTTTCCCCACACACTAGACAAACAAGCATTGGTTCAGCCCTGTGACACGTGAGCATCTGGTAAATCTTCATCGATCTGATCACGTGATTCTGGGTGAATGAACGGAACTGCTGCATGTCATTAGTGCTGTAACTCTGCGAAGGACTACCTGTGCTTCACTGGACCAGTTGATGAACACACATTCGAGTCTTTGCTTTTTAGGAGTGCACTTCTAGTTCAGTTATGATTGATGGAGGGTGGAGCGGGATTTCGGGTCAATACTACTAGCAATGAATGAGCAAGCAAATAAGTAGCTAAGTAAGTGGCAAGTAAGGGATTATGAGCAGTGTGCCTAGGAAGGTAGAAATCCCGTAAGTAGCCCGGGCCCTTCTTCTGACAAGTCTTTACTTCAGGTACCAATCAATGCAGGCCACGTGATGTTAACTGAAGGATAGCGGCGCAAAACTTTATCTACATGAAAATTATCCATACTAGTGAGGAGACCATTGTAGCTAAACTGCCAGCTAGTGGGTCATGGGTTCGAATCTCCAGGAGATCCGTCAGATACGCACTGCGATTATCCACAAAGACTGAACAGCCGCACAACGTTCCTGCGTTCTTCAGCACCCGCAGGGTGGACTTTCGGTTGCAACTTTGAAATCTCCTGATAATCAACAAACGGTTTAATCATGGCTGCGCATTTAATTGCCAACCTGTTTAAAAAGCGTGCCTGATGGGCTTTCAGTTCAGTCGAAGGTCAAACGAGATGACTGAGTCAACAAACCGAGTAGTAGTTACCGAGCAAGTGACGTGGGATGTTGGGAGCTGATGTCAATGTGTCCAACTCTGAGGGTTTATTTTTTTATATTGGGAAACTAACAACAGATACTTAGATACCAAACACAAGTGCAGACGCATTAATGATGCGTTCGCCATGTATGACATCTATGTATTGGGTGGACTCAGAACTGGTTCCTTTAAATCCAAACTGTAGAGGATGAAGGACTTACCCGGATGTACAAGTTGATGGCTACTTCCCATCAGATTCCTTACCAACAAAGTTACCTCAGCGAAAGGTTGAAAACGGGTAAGAAAGAATAGTATTAGTTAGTTCTTTAAATTTAATCTCCCGGAAGCCGATGATTAGCAGTTAAAAAAGTGCGCTAAAATCGGCTTTCGGAAATTGTGAACCATTTTATGGAATAGGTAGAAATATGACGGTCAGCCTTTTGACCCTTTCCCGTTTTTGCTTTTGTCGTATTCACGTGAGGACACGAAGCAAACCACAGTCGAAAATAACAGACGAACCTGTGCCTCAAATTCACACTGCTCAAGCAGTCCGACAGTGACTTTGCGTAACAGGTCAGTCGTTTATTCGACCGGCTCCCGAATATCCATCGGGTTGTCTTTGCAGTACATTTTTACTGCGACCAACAGTTTGTCGGAATTTTACTGAAGAGAGACCCCAAGACAAAATGAACTGTGTGATGGTTCATATCGAGAAAATGCGTGACCCGAATCCAACTCATCAAATATCAGCTACACACTAATCGATTTAAGAAAACTAAAACTATCATGAAGTTCGCAAAGTTGATTCCCACGTGTGCTTTCATAGCATTCAAAATCTATGGGGTGTCCTTTTCGGAAACTCGTCAGTCGGAGCTGGTGTGCAAGGAGCCTTTGTGTTCATCGGTGAAGGTAAATGCTGTTGGTTGTAAAACATCTGTCCAGCATACACCATGCTTAAAGGCACAGTTCTGTGGGTGCATCGGGGGCAGTGTCGCAATCCGAAAGCGAAATTTCGTTGTTGACGAATGGCAAGGTGACCTACAGTCCCACAAACACAGACATTAAGGTTCTCAACAGTTGCTTGCACGTTTATGCTCCTTGAAGTACTCGAAAATGTCGATGCATCAAGTAAATCTTTCCTTACTAGGCGGTGATAAATGGGAAATTGTCAACTGAGTCTTCGCCTTGTCAATGGAGCCAATATGCTGCAAATCCGAGAAGCACTGTACAGCTATTTCTTATCTGGTGCGGCTCATTAGCATTGCGCAGATCGCGAAACTTCATTAGGATGCTTCAAAACAGCGACATTTCAGCGGGTGGTGTGAACAGTTAAGCGTTCGACCAGTAGGTGATAATTAGTATTTTGATTGACTCGAAATCAGACAGGATAGAGAGCCGATTATCCCGTAGTTACGGAGACCGCATAGCATGTTTTAACAGATATTGACTGGTCTACTGAAATTTGCTCTCCACCCCATGCCCTGTCGCGGATCGGGCGCACTCATCTGGACAATGATTTGGAAGATTTGCCAGATGACTTTCCGCCGAAGATATCGTCTGAAAGTATTTTGTGATGTCCAACTGATTTTTTTGCTTGGCGCGCATCAGCATCTTTATTAGGAATCTGACCATCATTGATTGACTAGATAACTCTTTCTAACTTTTCATGGTTCTCTCGAAGGGGGACCTGATAATTACCAAGCTATGGGCCTGATTATTTTGCAACTGATACTTCTAAAACAGAACTGATCGATATATATCTTTGTAATGCACTACTCATAATGTTGCTGAAAACTCTTCGACAACCCACGACCGGTTTCGCCCTTCATTAGGCTCATCAGGTAGGCGCAGTCCCCGAGTTCCCATCAACCTTACGTTCTACTTGAAACCAAATTGCATGAAATTAGCGAATATACACTCATTCAGCTGGGTTCCCGGTGAGTCTCTCGAAAAACCAAATTGGTTCACAAATGAGTGTATATTCGCTAAGAACTGATCGATCTTGAAAAACGTTTGAAACTACCAATTACTTCAAGATTATTTTACCTTGTTTACTGAGTTTGCTCAGAGAGGTCATCTTTCAATACGCAGTTTTATACCATCTTATTCAACTAGTTTTTACGGGAACGTCATAGAAAATATCTTTTATATAAACGTGGCAATGAGATTGTGACTGAAGAAATTTCCATAATGAACGTCCAGCTCACTGCATCAAATGTTAAAATCTATTTGACCCGCCCGCATACTCCTTATCAGTCTTTTTTAGTAGGCTTCACCCGGTATCCAATCTCGACCAGCTAACTCATCTGTATTTCTGACCCTCTACCTCGCCTGCCTCTCTATCAACTTTCGTGTTCATGATGGTTAATGGGAGTTCCGAAGCAAACTTTCTTCTATTTAGTCTTATTTCTCTTTTCACCCAACGTTTCCGGATCCACCACTAACTTGTTCGTACTGGAAAGCACACTATGCAGTAAATTTCATAAACTGTGTAGTCAGAATGCACTTCAGACCTCACATGGATCAGTGGATCTTCGGTCGTTTTAGGAATACCGGACCTAGCCTAGATAGGTTGATCAGAAGCTAGCCTGTGTGACATTTCCGCAGTATATTTTGTTCCGTACAAGGTGGAGAAGGGGAATACCGGATGAAAATTACGGATTATCTCCGTTTTTTGTCACAACACTTACCCCACCATGCACAAGAGGATTATAGTTCCTGTCAAATTTGCTAGTTTATTGTGTAAGCTGGAAAGGAGGCCGGTTACCTTAGGATACTCTGGCTTACCGTCTTTATTAACAAATGTGAAAAGAGTGCTGAATAGACAGTTCATCCTCATCGCCTGTCAACCTCCATGCTCGCTCCGTAAGTTGTGTTGGAGTCACCTTCGAATCTTCGAATAGTGAACACTGACTGCAGCAGGGCCCTTAGATTGAGTCCTTTTGGGTAGGGCAACCCAATCACTGTGGTATCGGCAACTTACCATCATGTGGGTGTTGAATGAAGCAACTTGGATCCGAATCGAAATATCTCACCACATTTGACAATTATTCTTCCCACAAGAAATGTTCGAAAAGTTGCCGATAAATGCAAACGAACGAGCATTCGATAAGGGGGTGAATGACTTCCACAATTATTCAATCTGCTCGTGAGTTTTGTTGAGTCAGAGTGGAAATAGGTGGCCTAGGGTACTGTGACCACCCGAACTGCTACCTCGAATATGAGCGAGAACCTGTTGAGGACGTATTCAGTGTGTGAACTCGTTCTAAACTGACTGCTTGACGCCACACGCGTTCAGATAAACATCTGTCTCGCGTCGTAATCAGTAGAACTGGTGTAAAAATGTCTTCAGAATAGACGTTAAGTTTGGAAAAATTGTTTTTGAAAATCGATAGACGACCAACATTGAGGTTAAACACTACCGTCAAAAGTTCTTCTGAAGTGAGCATTGTATGCCTATTCTACACACCGTTCAGTGGGGAACTCCTACTTTCAATAGATTACCCTATTCCAAAAATTAACGTTTCGAAAAGATTGAATCCAATGCCTCACTACCTGCATTATCCACTTTCCACATGATTTTGCCGTAATCTGTCACTCACAATCTCTCCGCTTTCTTTGTTTCAGCCCAAGTAACTTCCGATTATGATTGACTTCCCTGGTAATTCCTTCTGCAGTTGTCTATGAGAATGCCTGAAATGCTTTCAGGTTAGTTGGATAGCACTGTGTTTACGTTGTCAACCTTCTCGTGTTTTCTACTGAATGATGAACTCTGGTTATCAAGCATGTGTTTAGAACTGTTGAGGATAAGTTATATGTTGCAACTATATTGGAAATGTTTGGAGAAAGTTTCCTTATTCGATCTCGATACACCGTCGGCTTTGCCAACATCAAACTTCGAACTATAGAAATTTTCGAAAGAAGCGGTATTGAAGTCCAGAATTTGTTTGAGTTAGAAGCCTTGTTTACTGAGGTTCTGCTCCCATTATTCCTGTTTTTTGGGGAGTGGAATCACGTTTTGAGTGTAAGGACTTATATACTCAGTTCAAATGCTTGTTAATGATTACTGTTGTACAGACAGATCTGTGGTTCACTCATGCATGTCACATGTGGGGTCACGACAGTTTCCGCACCACGGTTCACTCTTCTGCTATTCGACGTTGAACGGTACTCGTGCGACCATTGGGCACGGCAGTCCAGTGCTTATGCTCCAGCTTGGATTTGCAGAGCTGCAAAGCCAACCTCACCTCAATGGTGGTTGGTTGTCTGAAAACCAGGTTATCCCATGTCCCCATGGAAAACAGAATATCGGGCTTCCTTCCATTCGTGGAAGACAGTGTGTTCGTCAAGTTTTCAGTAAAAAAAAACAACATGACCATTGACTTTAATTCACGTAAGAGAATGATTTACATTGCCACTTTACAGCTAATTGATCTCATTCATTTTCCCGCCAGATCAGTACTGCTTATGGGACTTCAGATCGTCCATGTTGAGTGATTCTTGTGTCACCCCAGACTTCATTTGTTGAGCACTTCTTTACCGTGTTGGAGTTGACCAGCTGGATTAATAATGGGCTTTGTCCATCATAAAAGGTCTTCTCAACATTGTTCATCAGCCCAAATGAGTGAAAATCAACAGGCTCAATATTGAGTTACGTGCGAAAATTTGCACCCTGGCGTGTATGGAGGATCCACTTATGGACATCTGGTAAATTAGTCATCCCTTGAGGCGCTGAATGATGAATCCTCACCAAGACACGTGATGAACTGCTAGGACAGTCAGCAATGAGTCATCGTCATCACTGACAACATGACATTAGTGTTCAACACCGATGCTCCACTGCCGTACAACCATGATTTATTTGAAAGCCTTATTGTAAAGAAAAGAGTAAAAGTGGACATGGGAGGGGCGAAGTGGTAGCTTACCACACTCATTGCAAGGTGCCTACACCTTCAGACATTCACTCAGGCGATCTGGATAGAAACTGACAACATGAACGCCACTGACATCGGTTGGCAGCCATATCTTGTAGTGTCTCCAATCAGACACAGTGAGGATCACGGGGTCCCCGTCACGGAAGGCGAGTAGCACCGACAGCACTTTCAGCCGCCCATACAGTGTCTCTGACAATGTGGGAAAAGTCAGTCACACATTTCCGATTTACATAACAGCTTTTCGGATTGTCTGAAGTGACTGCATTCTCGGTCCGTGCAACACTGTGGACTCGTACAACACGAATGACAATAAATAACTACTCAAATAGTAGGTATCTGTCAGAATAAGAAAACAGACTTGAGAGTAGAAAAGACTGCTTCTTTATAGAGTACAGCAAGATGAAAGCCATTACATGAATGCAAAAAACTAGTCCGCTTACAACAGAGGTGAACACTGACGTGTCGGCTATACTTTGGGAACAGGTGGTGAGCCTATCGCTGTGTCTCGGTGTGAAGAAAAGTCGGAGAGATGCGTTTTATTTGGTAAAGTGGTGGACCTCATTGGACCTAACACATGTGTTCTGTTGATAGTTGGACCCATCATTTCAGAATATCGCTCAAAGTGAATTCCCTAACAAATAGTCTGGTAGGTATGCCGCTGTTTCGTATAGGTAATCGGAATACCTGTTTTAGTTCTTTCCCGTTTTTGTCGCTACGTAATGGAAAATTTCGCTTTAGTTTTTAACAGTCCATTTGGGCTATATCACGTGATACGCTAACGTTACCTGCAGATAGGACTCTCCAAATTTCTAGTAACTTCAGCGGAAGATATTGTAGTGTGCCCATTTTGGGCGGTTGACAAAAATTCGTTTCGAATATTTTCCACTTCTAAGTGGAAGTTTTCTATAAAAGTGAGTGCAGTGTCGAACTGATCCAGAGTGCTAGCGAAATACACTCATTTGCAAGCTAATTTGTTTTTTTCCAAGAGACTCACCTGAAAACCAGTTGAATCTCCCGTTTGTGATGTTTCCAGGCAATTGCATGTGTCGCACCAGACCGTCTGATATTTCGGTAGCTACGATATTCGAGATATCGAGATACACATACATTTGTAATACGCTACTCATAAGGTTGCTGAAAATTCGTCGACAGCCCACGGCCGGTTTCGCCCTTCTGGGGGCTCGTTTGTTTAGTATTTTTCTGTAGGTATTAGATAAAGCTACACCCAACACTTACTTTCACCGCTTTCTACCCAATTTTGTCAAACAAATTAGACTTTTGAGTTTATTCTTCTCGACTCTCAGGTGCCGCGATTCCTGGCTTTTGATTCCTAGTTATTCAACAACCTCAGGACAGGATGCAGTACTTTTACCAAGCTACTAAGATACTAGGAACGTATAATATACGATGGAGTCAACTGAGGCTGAGTGTAGTTTCATTTAGTTTTTTGCTGTGCCGTCACAGTTATTCGAAAATCACATTAATTCATCAATAAGACGTAGCTATTTTTGAACTCTCATGAAACAGAATTAGTTTCGCTTTTGTTTTTGCGCTTTTCAACTGTGCGTTCATATTGACTGGTACCTGGGATGTAATTGACAGATACCCATCGAAGTGAAAGTTGATTTCATGAAACTCTCAGTTGAGCTTCCATTAAACTTAATTACATAACTCTGTGCTATTTAATATTGATCAGTCTATGCTTTAATTGCTCTTCGAAAGGCGTCACCTGCTGAAGATTCTTGAAGTCTGCCTTTTTAAAGGGGCCACAGTTTGTCTAATTCAGACGTGTCGAACTCACAAAAAAAATAGACGCACGTTAATGCATTCTACCGATGGTCACATGAACAGAATTACTGTGTACAAGTGAAAACGTAGAAGTCAACCGATACCACCCACGGTAAATCTGGATAAAAAATTATGCGTTCATCAATACGAACTCTCATTTAGTGGTCATACAATCATGATCTGTGTGAAATTACATGGGTATCTGCCATCATCGTTGGGAGAGAAACCGAATTCAACCAGCAGTGGTTTACTGGCGATGCTGTGGAATATAGGCAGCTCGGGTGTACTGCTTAGTTGTTGGTCTGTTGTCAGTGTGGTGCTTGATCCACTCAGCCCCACAAAAGCTTGCATTGCACCTGTCAACCTCGCTAAACAGACAACCTCGCTAAACAATTTGCTGTCCTACAACCAAGGTGCTTATATCTAGACAGGTGGCGTCAAAGCCTTTGGTTAGCGAGCTTAACCATACCAAAACTAGTACGCAATTTCGGTTGGCCAGACTGATCCAGTCCCTTCAGAATACACATCTGTACTTTGTTGAATTTCGCACGAGAGTAGCTGTAAATGTCATAGCTCAGCGGGTTCCGTACCGTTTTGTTCCGTATCAGGCACAGTTTTATTTTGTTGGATTTTTATTGAAGTGGAGATAACCAGATGGTGTCCTCTTCATTGAAGTCAACGTGCACTCCTGAATGACATTATCAGTGCACACCATGGCGAGTCTAAACTATACTCCAACTCACCATTTAAATCTAGCTTATTGATTCGATCTCCTCAGTAAGATCTCGTGTTCAGGGTCCCATAATTACTTAATATCAAACCAATGCATATAGTTATCAGCATGGTCGAAAATGGCAGTCACACCCTCTGGACACCCGAGGAACGATAAGCAGCCAAGACTTGCTGCCGGACTAAGTCGATGGTCCGGGAGTTATCCACCTCCACCACAGTGCAAAGCCAACTGCACCTGTATGCTATCACATTATTCTGTACATTAAATTCTCGACCATTCTGGCCATCAACTAGAATGATTTACTATCAGTGTATGGAAAGGTTAAACGAATAGGTATGCACTTTAAACTAACAAAGTAGACGGTATGATGGTGGTCACATAGGTTTAAATGAAGTATCGACGATGAAACACTACCTCGCCAAGGAGTTGAGGATTCATCATTATCATCATCATCATCAGCTGTAAGAACCGCGTACTTTTCGTACAGTGTGTTGTGGTCGGAGACGCTGTCCATAGCCTCTGACTAAAAAGTCTGATCCGCAGGGTAGCGGACAGTAGGGTTCTCTTTGGGGATCCTACCCGGAGCGGACGATTCAGTAGTCTGACTTGCTCGGCTGCTAGGGATTGGCCCAATCCAAGGGGGCAGGGAATAAGGCATTACTGTCTCATTAATGATGCGGCAGCGTCGGACTCTGGTTTTAAAAGTATTTTGACCGTATTGAATAATTCACCGGTGCTCAACCGTTGGGCGATTGGGATGTCCGGTTTTTAGGACCGACGTTTTTCAACCTGTCCTTCCTCAGGGTAAGGCAGCATTGCTGCCTTCATAAATATGAACGTGCTGATCGCCTTCACACTTCTATCGCAGAGGAAAGTATGACTTTTCCCTCACACCGCCTCGTAGAATGACTACTCGTGGTGGTTTCGCTGCTCCCCATTGGCCTTCCTGGCATGGTTGCACTTTGTGGAACGAAGTTCCAGCCAGTGTAACCGGCGGGCTCATTGCAGCACTCAAGCCAGATCACCACTTCAAGGGGGCAGCTTCAGCTCAGGGCGGAGGGAAAATGAAGATTACACAGTATTCATAAACCTAGCTCACCGGTGGCTCTAGCCAAGCTCAGTTTGTACTCTCAAGTAGAGGACCAGACAACATAGCTTCCACCAGTGATTTCATGTTCATCCATACTGTATCCGTCTGGTTCCTTGTGACCATATGGAATGAGCCATCCCGGAAGCATTGGTTAGAACGATGAAACTTTTGGCGGACCTATTTTTTCATGCACCTTGGGCTCGCGATTTTCAGCTACGCGTTTCCCTGTGTTAAACTAGCGCCATGCATTCAGTAGAAATTACAGATAGAACAGGTGACCAAAACATTATCCAAATTCCTACAAGAATATTCATACTACTCATATGCGCACAACAGTAGTTGACGTCTTGTGGGTATCTGTTAGGAATAATGTGCCTGCAGCAAGACACCCATAAGAGAGAATGGTACCTACCTACTGATGCTCAACTGGTAGGCCAGCTAGTGAACTTGACGTCGTACATCAACAGCGGAGACAAAGTACGGGTGAAGACTTGAGAAAATTATTCTGACAAAAGCCACTCCTCCAGCATACTAGAGACAGACTGAAGTGGAATTTTAAGCCACCATCTTTTAATTAATCGATAGCTTAGCAATCGTATTAATTTTTGTGAAATCCTGAAAACCGAGAAATTAGGTCTTAAGTGATCGCGTAATCACCAGCATACAATTTTGGTTTGGTGTATCCTGGGGCAGGTACTGTTACTAGAGTCAAAAAGGTCCCAAGAAATGCCAGATCCTTTGTTCCTTTAACAGAAAACATACAATATTTCTGGCTATTGTAAGCTTGATGCCGATTTCATCTTCATTGGATGTATATATGGTTTACAGCTAGAGTGCCCAGTTGAGCGAACAACCTGACGTCCACTACTGATATTCGTTGGTGTGTCTTTATACCATTTGTAGTACATCAGCTATGCCTAGGCATCCAGTGTTTTAAACACTATTGACTACGAAACCCGTTTCGACGGTAACCACTTGTCTAAAGAAGAACCAATTAATCAATAGGTGATTTACATTCTTTCATACTGTGGCGTATTCACCAGCTGATTTCAGTTGAAGTGCAATTACTTGGTTATAAAATGCAGGCAACATTCCATCGACGACTGACTATCTGCACATAGAGACACACTATATGATTCCGTGATACTTCCGTGCCGATACGTCTTCTGGGCATACTTCATTTATGCACTATCCACTTATCAGCGTTTATCGATCGCTCGTGTATGCGTGACCCCTGGCTTAGGCACAACCTGGAGTCTGTGTGTGCATTCTGTCAGTTTCATACCAATCACGAGTTCAAAGAACACGCGGGTATCGATCGCGGCTACCGCGAGTCACACATTTACTCACAGGTGAGTGTTCTTTGAAGCGTAGTCATACTGAAACCAAGAAAAAAGCTGGTGTGAAGTGAAACGGTGTCACAATGAAGGGTTTGATAATATACCAATTGAAGCCGGGAATAGCATACAAATTCGGTGTATCGTCGAGTCAGTAACAAGAGTTTTCGGGTAGGTGATAATGTCTACTTGGTCTTTGCAACATTTAGTTAATTCACGACTTGCCTACATCACAGTCAACCTGCGAAAAAAGAAGAAAAGTCAGAGATCATACATAAGTGATTAGAGTGATAAACACCATTCACAGTGTGTCTAATTGTTAAAATACTAAAAGGGGGAACCTCCCTTTTTGGCAATAATTGCATGGTAACAGAAGTAAGGCACGTTAAGGTCTACCTTTGCGGTAATGGAATCAAAAACCACTTGCTCAGTCGTCGCATTTTTTTGTTACTCTCTGTGCTATTGAGATCATCGGGGCTGTCGGTCAATGTATCCTTTTGGTTGGATTACAATTAAGTTACATAACGCTACCATATCGCGGTTTCATTTACGACGCATAGCCCACGTGAGTGACCTTGTAACGTCTTTCTGAAGGTAACTGTCAGTTCTGCTTTGTCTGCGTATTTTTTTTAGAATCTTAATAACTCCACTTCCAATGAAGATCACAGAAAAGTTTAGCAGTTGGCATCAACATATCGGCTTTGTATCATTTCATCCGACAACAATAAGTATTTTACACAAAGTTCAGTCTATCGGAATTCATTGGCACTGAATTTGGTGTAGATATTTCTTGGTTGATTGTTTATTGTCTTTATCTTCATTCATGAGTCATTGGTGTTTGATGACGGAACCCTGACAGGTTCGTTTCGGATGGACAAGTCGACAATGCGACTAAATTCGTCTCTTCAAAAACTTGGATATCTTATCAACAAACACAGAGGAGATGGCCAGATATACCCGTGGTCGAAGGAACTAACCCACTGAATACTTGGGTGGTGCTATTGGGAGATTTGAGTCCCATGTGGTGCAACTGTTGCTATGACATCCAAATTAAATGGTACGCTGATTCTGTTAAACCTCACTTGTAAGTGAAAAGGAGAAGGTGGTTGGATTTCATCTTCCTCAAAACCTGAGAGGTATACGTAACCCCTTAATCTGGGATAGTATTCAGTTTATCTATATACAGTGTTGGCTTTGTATCCCTTGGCAAATCTGCTACGCAAAGCTACGAGGGCACACTAGATCTTACCATGTTAGCCTAGTCACTTCTCACACATTCACCTCGTTCGTTCATTCAACAGATTTCCCTGTTCCTCCGCCAATGCCTACAACAACGATGTCCGCATCCAGTAATCAGTCTTCCTCGAAAACGGAGTTGCAATCAAACGGCTTGGTTCGCGATGCCAGCCGACTGTCACGTCGGAAATCCAAATACGAACGTGCTTTGCTTGGACGTTACAGACTTGGGCGAACCATCGGCACGGGAAACTTCGCCAAGGTCAAGCTGGCTACTCATTTACTTACTGACAAAGAGGTAGCCATCAAAATAATAGAAAAGGCCGAACTAAGTAGCTCCAGTCGTCGAAAGGTACCAATTCTAATTGTCCTCGTCTCATCGACCTTTTATATTTCTGTTCTCTCTATTCAGCTTTCTAGGGAAGTCAACCTGATGAAGGTTTTAGACCATCCGAATATAATCAAACTACTGGAAATCATCGATACGGAGAAGATTATGTATCTAGTCATGGAATATGCTAGCGGAGGTGAGTTGTGAAAATATTGCTCCTGGCTAGTGATGCATACGTTGATGATTTCACTTTGCATTTTGAAAATCGATTTACTGAAACATTTTAGGCACAGTCATTCTCGTATGGTGTTCTCATGTGCTGATATAACACGATTGTCAAAAGTGGGTCAAACACCGACTTATTTCTCCTTCACGGTCTTACAGATTGATATCTCATTTGGTGCGAGGCACATCCGCCACTGCGCGGGCTGTTTTGTCAACTTGTAGTGATTTGCATGAATTACCTTGATCGATTTGCATAGCTATCAGGTCGTAGTGCTTTACGGAATGTCGTGAGCTTATTTTGTCAAATTTTTTCGGAGATGATTCATTAAGCCATGCGATGAACCAGTCGCTATTCACCAACAGAATGAGAGTAGCATTGTGAATAGTGTGTTCGGTGTAAGCGGTTTGGCGTGTATGCGGCAATGATCTCCATAGACGATTGGTGATAGTCAAATCCGTGAGACCAGGGTTAACCGATAACGATGTTGCACCCTGTTAACCTTTTTGGAAAACGTTCTACCGCAATTTACATTTGAAAATCGCGCCAGATTGGGCGAAGACAGCTCAGTTCGCTCTACTGTGAGATTACTTTTGATGTAGTGGGTGGATGCACTTGGGAGGTTAACTCGATGAGTGGTCTTGTGGTCGATGGTGGCCAGATGTGTTTTGACATCATTCGCGTAAACCGTCATCCTCTTGTTTGGTGCGATTTTTCTGGTCAAGCTATAATAAAGAGGAGGGGGATTATATGACATGAATTTCGCACTTGCAAATTACTTTTGATGTAGCGAGTGGATGCACTCGGGAAGTTAGCTCGATGAGTTGTCTTGTGGTCGATGGTGGCTAGGTGTGTTTTGACACCATTCGCGTAAACCATCCTCCTCTTGTTTGATGTGATTTTTCTGGTCAAGCTGTAATAAAGGAGAGGAGGATTATATGACATGAATTTCGCACTTGCAGTTGTTCGACAGAGCATACATTTGGCCATGTCGGGATTTAGACACTGTTCACTGAACATGCCGGGTGAGTTGGTACCACTGAGACACCAATGAAAGCTGGACTCACGTGGTCTATCACTCCTTGGCAGGCAAAAAGATTCACGTTCACTCCGCATTCCAGATAACTTAATTTCAATTCCTGGTAGAAAACCGCAGTTACTTCGAACATTCAGCCTTATTTACTTTCATCAGATATGCTCAAATCAGTGGGGCACGGGAACTTCTAGGTGTCATTCGCAGCTTTAAAATCCAAGGTACTCATGAGCTCAGTTCATCTCATTGAATGTGGGATTAGTGTGAGTGCTTGAAGCAACACTCATGTTTAGACTATGTGGGTTCGTTCTTCCACAGAGTGCATTGCAGCTTTTCTCAGTGACCAGTGTTGACCCACCTGCTAGCTGTCTCAAAATACAGAAGATCAGAAGATGCATTTATGAATTGATTCACTGAGGCACACAATGCCTAAACTAGAGGGGCTATATGCACACTCCATATTTTGTCTGAATTATGGCAAACAGCTTCAAGATTATCTTTATGTACAGCCCTGAATGGCGGCTGCCAAATGAATTACTTTTTGCCTCTGGAGAGAACCTTAGTAGAGCAGATTGTGTTCGCTGAGCTGGGAATTTGGTTTGTAAACATCTCATCATCAGTCGAGGCGATATCATCGGTATGAAGTCGGTAAGCTAATCGCTAGAGCCGTCACATCGACCGATAAAGTGCCTGCAAACCAGTCGTTCCGTTCCACCCATAAGTGCTGATGAATAGTTTATTACCTCACTTTTGTTAGTTTGCCCAGTGGTTCATCCAAGTTCCTTCTCCATTTGAGGAGAGTCCTTCAGTGATTGTCTGGTCGTGGGAGGCTGACCAATGACAACCGTGTCATATGCTCCGGGTGATGAAATTACACTCAAAACGGGCCTTTTGCAACAGATTTCATTAAGGCAGAGGAAAATTTTCTGTTATGTCTGAAATGGATGCTTCATGAGTTAAGAACTCTTGTCCCTCCGTGATTCGCATACTGACGTGACAAGGTGACACTTTATCATGGTCTATGTAATTAGGAGCTCTTTTTCCGATAGCTGAACTCAACAAAGAACATCGGATGGCACATTCTGGTTTAAAGACGAAAACAACTGTGATTATAGACAAATGTTGTGCTATCTTGCTTTGCTTTTCAATCGGTATTTCTCCCGTACCATGCTCTACTGAATGGTGTTCTGCGCGAATTCACAGCTAAATTACTAGCCAAGTCGTGCCAAGTTCATTCAGAAAAGACTACCTATTTGGTGGACTGGTGAATCGTAGATTCCATTCAGTTATAATGAGCTAATAATCAAGGTCAGTGACAGGGCGTCTCTATCGTGATACTTTGGGAGGAAAAATTAAAATGGGTCACCTTTCAGGTTTTAACCGGTTTGTCTCCTCGCCAGAGATGCCCCCTCTCAAGTCGTTTTCAAAGCGAGAGTACTGTGTTATAACCGTGCAAGCTCCAGTTTTATACAAACCGAAAGTCTTAGTTGGAATGACCTGCACACATCAGTGACAAGGCCGACATAATGCACTCAACTAGAATAGGCATGGTGTAACGTGATACTACTGATGGTGGGGCATGCGAGTAGTATGTTTTGATGTTGTGAATTCGCTTTGCGTCTCTTGAAAAGGGGGATCTGCTGCGGAATTTGTGGAGTCGCTCTGTAGAATTTGCTTGAATTTGAGTAACGAATGATTGGAGTCAATGAATATTCAGGAAAGTTCAATAAGACGCATTCAGGAGAAGATGGATGTCAAGTTTTTGTAAAGAAGATGCAAATGAGAGTTTTGCTTCCCTGTCCAATAGTCTGTAACTGGTCATTTGGCATTTTCTAGTAAAGAACTCCCCAGCGAAGGTCTTCTTCATTTCAATGGTAGCTCTCTAATTTCAGAGGTCGGTCGTACGTTGCGACACACCACGACAAGCAGTCCGCAGAATGTCATTGTGAAGGCGAGTTAAAGACGACTCAGGTTCTTGCACATTCCCACACCTAGTTTTTGCCAACGCCAAGTGTCCGTATATTATAGCCTCGGGTTGTTGGGACAGATTTCTGTTTCACGTTTGTCTACCTACAGCCAACAAGTCAGGACGGAAAATTGAGGAGACTAATCGTTGGCTTGCTCTCCAGATCACGCTCGGAATTTCCAAGGCCACTTTGTTTTCTAAAGCTGAATTACACACTCATATATGCGTGTGTGTATGCGTGCTCGCACAGACACAGTTACTGTGACCACGTCGGAATTAAGTTTTCAGTCTTGTTCAGATTTCAAAACACAATTACATTTGATCGATAAACTGCCAACTAGCTGACATGGGTGTTGTTGAAAAGGAACAGACATTATCTATTCATTCTAACTTGACTGGTCCAGTTTGATGCGGTTTTTGGAGAAAAGTTTAGCCGGAGTAGGCTGTTGTATGCAGAAACGTGTAAAGCTTCTGTTTCCTCTTCACTCTACACAAATTCTATGTAGGCTAGTTTAACCTGATCGAATAGTTCGGAAGAAAAAATCTGTAATCTCGGAAAAACGGCGGGTAACTTGACATCGCTCATTACCTTCGTTTTATGGAAAATGTCTGAAAGTATCTGCTTGACTCTGATATTAGACCTCTAGATGAGAGAACAAGAGAGTTTGTTCTCAGGTGGGAGAACTGGTTAGGTGCTACCTTCGTCAAGTGTGTCGAATTGCTGTTTTTGATTTGGGCGAAAAGTTACACGAACAGGAGTGAGTTATCCGGAATTTTTTCAGTTTGCTCAGCTGTAACTGATATACCCGAAGGCGCAACAGAATGGTGTTCCGATGTAATACTCATCAAGTACTGCTTTTGAGTTAGTGTAGGAACGATTGGTCTTCGAGGTGCCTAATGACAGCGGACACTAGTTGTGTCAAGTATAGACTGTCCGTGGCATGGGGTGATGTACGAACAGGGTCAGTGTTAGATGGTAGGTGATATATTTCTATCTGGACAATGAAAAACTTCAAGACGGAGAAAGTTAACCCCAACTGTTATAGACAACCTTCTTGATCAGGAGTAGTTATTGTAGAATACCAGTGCCAAAAACCATTTTTCTCGTGGACATTTTCTCATTGGATGGCACTGCGCTCCAAATTCTCTTACTCTAGGCTTGTTCAAAACGGCCTTTTTCGTCACCTACGGGAAAACTTGGAGCATTAATATCTAGAGAAATATATAGCAACCTGGTTGCTTTTTTTAGATGTTCACTTACTCTGTGCACACTGGAGATTAAACAGCGGTCGTAACAGTGGGTCGTGACAGAGATCTGGGAAGTTTACTACCATTTTACTCGTCCAACCACGACCCTAGCTCGGCCGTCAGTGGCACGTGAAACTGAAGATCCTTCACAGCTGATTTTGGCTATGGGGAAAAACGGACACCCAGGGACTAACCACGATTACCGGCAATACGCTTCCGACACCTCAACGGTTTTTATTGCAGCCTAATAAGACACTCCATGGATGAATCCCTTTGAAACAAACACTCCGCTCGAGTGCACTACTGAATCACCAACCAGGAAAAACAATGTGCTGAATACGTCCTCCGAACTCTCACTTCGTCATGAAATGCAGTTTGCATTCTGATGGTACACACAGCACGTGTAATGAAGATAGTTTCAGGACAGTTGCCTATCACGTCTCCAAATTATGACCCAAAGTAACATCATGGCTCTAACGTGGCACAGTGCAGTCAAGGACACGCCAGTGGATTTGATTTTTCACTACTCTCATTCTTGTTCCTCCAACTATTCTCACTGCGAGCAGACTTGATCTGTGATACCGGCTGCGTACAATAGTCTCTATGCTACTCTCATCCAACCACACATTAGGGACCCAAAGCATCGGGTGATGGAGTGCTTGTCTAGCTAGATGTTTTCAACCCTAAACGGTCTGGTGGCAGTTATCTTCTTTTCTTCTTGACCGGAGCCAAGATGGTTTAATGAAGCCATTGCCGACTGATTTGTTCCACCGTTTACTTGAGCTTTTACAACCGCAAACAAACCGAAGCTCCTGACAGACTGCTCTAACTCGTCAATCTGAGAAGTTGGTTGAACTAACTTGATGTTTTTAATCTGGAGGAATGGCGGCCACGTTAACTCTCCGTAACCGATCATCTTGTTTAAAATGTGTGAGCAAAATGAAGACTTGTTTTGCGCAAGGAAAGTGGTGAAGATGCGAGTCCAGCCTAGAATCCATGCAAGTTGACTTATTCAGTGTGACTGGTCCGAAATATACCTCAGGCATCTTTGGTGTTACGCGAAATGGAGAGAGGAATTGGACCAAATACACTTGATTTGCGATAGTCTGACAGTTGAATGTGAAGAGTCTCTTGGATAAAGTGCCGTACATTGAGCGGGGTGTGATGCAGTTAACCCAAGAAATACTCTCAAGTGAGAACCAAAACAAAAGGATTAATACAGAAACAAAGAGTCCTCTGGAGATAAAGAAACATCCTGTTGCTTAAGGACCTTTGTTATTGCCTCGGTAATTTTTATGGTTCAAATCGCCGGCAAAACAGTCGTCTCGCTCTCCCAAGGTTACTGAAAATTCTTCGGCCCTGCGAGTAGTATGTCACGTCTAGACAATGCATTGCTATACCTTGAATGTCGTAGCAACTGAAATTTGAGGTGCTGCAAACTTAGTTGAAGTAGACATATATAGACGAGAGATTCGAATGGATTCATTTTAGTATCCACTCAAAGCCAAATTCGTGTGCAAATAGGAGAACCTACCTAGATGTCACTTTGTTCCTCATCACAAAACGACATTTCCGTATCAAGTATTCAAGTAAATGACGTCTTCCAAAAAATGTGAAAGTGAAAACCTAGCTGCACCACCTCCATCATTTTACAATTAGTAGATCAAACCACTTCATTTCCCAACAACTAATACAAAAAACTTTTTTTACCAACAATTGTATATTTTGTTGTCCCCCCACACAAACAGGTGAACTTTATGAGTACATTAGTAAACACGGCCGGATGACGGAAAAAGTGGCTCGGGAAAAATTTCGACAAATTCTTTCGGCGGTGGAATACTGTCACCAAAAGCATATCATACACAGGGATTTGAAAATGGAAAACCTTCTGTTAGACACTGATATGAATATCAAACTTGCCGACTTTGGGTTCGCCAACGAGTTTGAGGATGGAAAGAAGTTGAACACATTCTGTGGCAGTCCACCTTATGCTGCACCGGAGCTATTTCGAGTAAGCTGTCTTTCCAGGTCATGATTATGTCAAGTGTGTTGAAATCAGTCGGGGACTTTTTAGATCGATTAGTGCGTGGTAATGCCATTCAAAAAGTTCATTCGACAGCTGCTATGCACCTTAAAGCTCACGTAATTAGGTTCACGATTTCTAATCGTATTGTATGCATTGTGCTTAAATTATCCTGCCTTTTGGTTTCATGGGAGCCCTTGTGAATGGACATGCAGCTTGAGTTTTGTGTCATTTCCGTTTGGTAAACAAAAATTTTGGGTACTTCTATTCATAACTGGCGATAGTTAACACCATTGATCGGGAATTTTTCAGAATCCGCCAATCAGAGTTCACTATTGATTTTTATAATATGCTGATGCCCAAGATATTTTACTGTACGACCAGATATATTGTTTTTTGCATACTTCTTTGAAGATAAAGCCGAACGCCCTAGCGGACGCATTACACTGTTTTACAGCATAAGTTATTTTACGAAGCGAATGGCACTATTCCCTTATAGTCTTTTTTGTTTGGACAAAAGTGTGGTACAAGTTGTCCATGGGTAAAAAATCCATCATCTGCACTCGATAGTAATAAATTGATTGTTTTATTCCGTAGATCACACTGACTGTGCAACTCTAATTGTGCCAGATTGCTTAAACTGAGTTTCACATTCTCCGGGAAAGTGCTTCATTAAAATTCTGGAATTGACTGAAATATGGTTTTTTCTCACTACACACGCTTCTGGTAGCCATGCGCTTGTTTGTCATTGAAGCCACCAACAGAACAGTTGCCTGCGCTTAAATTGATTATGAATACATCTATCTCAAACAATAGAGACGTGTCGTTTTATAACGCGAAGTGGACTGCACAACACTTTAAAACAAGTACTATTTGGAATAGGTTGACAACTTACATGAAAAAGTGCTCACTAAAGCCCTTCCGCTGGACGCTACGAATCAAGACTGAATAAAGTTGACACATGAATGCCGATATATATATATATATATATATGTATCAGAAAGATATGATGAGTTCTTGAAAGGCTCAGTCAGGTAGCGCCTATTGTCCCATTCGAGGGTCTCATTTGGGCTATGCAGATTAAGCCACCCACCCGATTCTCTGGTGGAACACTGACCACAAGTCTGCAACAACTATGGTTGGACTATGCTTGAACAGTTCGATCCATGAATATCCCGTGGGAGGATGCTTGCTCAACCTCCAGTTTGCTACACCTGCAAGTTAAAACACTCGAACTAGTGTTCCTTTCTCATCAACAGTCATCAGCGCTGCACGAATTATGGGTTTGAGCTTCTTGCCGTTAATCGGCCAGTGCTTCCTCAGTAGTCCATTCACTTTACATCAAACAGGCATTGGGGTTTCACATCACTGCATCCCCCTGGAATACCAAGAACAAGCCGTCTGATTTAGCCAACCAGTTGAACAAATCTTGCCTTTCTTGTGACCTATAATGTGTGAGAAATAATTAAAAATTTGTTAAAGGATTAATGTGGGTCAGGACAACAAGGTAACAAGTCTGTCACTCATTAGATGACGTTCATCTTACAAATGTTTGAAACAATACTAGTTTCTGGATAAAAAATGAAACGATACTGAAAGGAGAAGACCTGAAAAGGAACATTATTTCAAAGAAGTGATTCTCCCAACAAAGTGTGTATGATGAATCTGCTATAATTTGTAACTTAAGTATGATATTAAATCAAGTAAAATAAAGTATACTTCATATTGATCAAGGTTCAATTCCAACTAGTCGGACCATATTTTAGAGTTTTATTAAAATCACTTCTGAAGAAACTTTACAGTAATATACCTGGTCGCAATTGAAACATTTTGGAACATTGGAACATTTACAACTGGAACATTTTTACTTGTGCACAATGGAATAGTTGGAATTTATACACGTATTTAAAGAGTGGAATGAACGGAACCGGAGACTCAACTCTACTTCAACTGAATATATAACATTTTCAACGGTGTGTGGTATATAAGGCTGTGTTGTGCTTCATTTGAAATGGTGCTCAGCGTAATGTGTCAAAATTCTTAATCTAACAACTTGTAAGGTCGCTGAAAGCCTTTCGACAGCTAGATTCTGGTTTAATTCCTCGTGTAGCCCCTCCCAGAACAGGCGTGACACCTCGATTTTTATAAAGCTTATTTCCTGCTTGAACGGAAATTTTACCAAGGCGGCAGATAGCTTATACCTCTTGTGTGGCTCAATGACATCCCTAATTGACGAGTGCCACGAGAGGAGAACGGATCCTAGCAACCGTATACGTCGCGTCACAGAGACGTTGGCACAGGACAGAGCTAACTTTTGGTAATGAAATATGAAGTTTTGGATGCAACGCAAATGCCGTGAATTATTCAACTGGAAGTAGAATCCATCTGCTCGCGTCTTTAGCAAGTTATCTGGCACTTAATCGCTGATGAGTGTACCAAGGTTGTGAATGAATCTTTCGTGTCCAACTGATTCAAGAAAAAATGAACGAATACATTTTGGGTCTACGAAGACGATATCTGTATCGTTCCAAAAGTTTCAGCTCTTCAGGACATCCAATTCTGTGGGGAAAAATACCCGGATCTTTTTGGTCTAGCCAAACTGATCTCTATGCTTTGATTGGTAGATCACATGCTGTGTACACTCTGCGTTTACAATCAAGCTTCAAAGCGGCAGGTTAATCCAGATGAAGAACCATTTTATACAATTTGCTCTCGTGATCTCACGGATTGCGATTTTGTTTTGGAAATGATGTAGATGGAATAATGAGACAAACGCTGGAGGGTCTCCAAAACCCTGGTGTTCAAATAGCCTGTGAAGAAAACCTTGTCGATCTGGAATATGCAGACGACATCGTTCTCATGTTCGAAGAGAAGGAAAAGGCGCAAGTATTCTTGGATGAACTGACCAAAGTCATCCCGTCCTTTGGTATGCACTTTGCACACACAAAGTGTAAGGTAATGCTTGTGGACGTGCAGTCACTGAGCACACCACTTACAATCCAGGGAGGTACTGGAAGTTGTGGAGCGTTTTACGTATCTTGGAAGTTGTATTAGTTCTGATTGTAGTGCGACAGATGAGGTGAATGCACCTACGAAGACGACATCTGTATCGTTCCAAAAGTTTCAGCTCTTCAGGACATCCACTTCTGTGGGAAACAATACCCAGATGTTTTTGGTCTAGCCAAACTGGTCTCTATGCGTTGATTGGTGGGTCACATGTTGTGTACAACCTGCGTTTACAGTCGACCTTGAAAGCGGCAGGTTAATCCGGCTTAAGAACCACTTTATACAAGTTGCTCTCGTTACCTCACAGAGTACGGCTTTGGAAATGATGTAGATGTTTCTGTCGAGCAGATTTTGTGCCGAGGAAGTAGTGTGTGCAAAAAGAACTCCTTGGATGACCTGATAGATTCATTTCCCGACTGGCAATTGCTTAGGGATATCATGTGACCTATTACCTACTAGTCCAGCCTACCCTATAAGTAGTCAGTTATAAGTTATAACATGTTAGATAGAATTCAGTAAGCTCTCTCATAAATATTTTAGACTTCAGTACACCAAAGCAAACATGGTCTAGCCTAAAGCAACTTTACATAACATTAAGTGTTGCGTCATTTTCATGCAATAGATGGGTGCTTTTGCTCGAATTCTCGTATTCATGGCTGGAGAACTTCGAAGCCTCAAGATTACCAACTTGGTGCACAACTGAATGCACTATGAGAGTTCGACTTATGCCTAGCTAGAGATTAGCTGACGAACAACCGTGGCAAAGTTTCCGTTCACTGCATCTTTGCGCGCCTTTCAACACATAAACAAGCCGACTAGGCGAGCATGCGTAATACAACTTTTTGGTCATCTGTTCTCCATAGGAACTGGTGCAAAATTATCTTATCTTATCGTAACTACCCGGTTACGCGACAACTCATTCTATCGTCTTTCGAGTCAGAAGCACCGTGCTGCAAGGTTGACATCCATTTAATACTGAAGGAGTAGAGTTGTAGAGTTTCAGGAGCAAAAACGTGGCAAGCAGGTCACCTGAATTAGAAGAATCCAATCCAGGAACTCGATGACAAGCTGTCTCCGTTCCGCCGACGAAACGTTACGAATGGTCTGCGGTTTTGTCAACGCGAAGAAACTACGAATCCTTCGTCTTTTTCACCAAAGTGAAGGTGCGAAGACGAGCGTCAGCTGCCACAATGTGGTTGAAGGTCTGTAGGTTGTCTGTCCAGAGCGGCTGGCTAAAATCTGGTTCCAAGTTAGTAATGACGTGAAGACGAATGACTTCTGATGGACTGGGAGGTTGAGATGACTTTGGCATCCAAAAGCTACGATGGCAATGCTGTTTAGCCGTTCTCTGCAAACCATTTGCTGTCTTGAGGGTCGCACTTGCCTGTGCGAAGACTAGAGGCGCTCCTGGGTATTGCGCGTCTAGCTTTCTTTCACTGTTTACTCCGGCTGGGAGAACCCATCACTTTTTTCTATGAAACTAGTTAGTGTCATAACCACCAACCAAATACGAGACTGCAATGTTCACGGAACCACGTGAACTTTACACGCTACGGTCACTCGAATTATTCTCTTTTCCTCTTGGTTTGATGCAGTCTCATTTAAAACACCGCTGTGGGAGAGTTTGGTCACTCCGCCCGTTATATAAATCCTATCCAACCTTAATGAAGCGATACGCCTTTCTTCACTAAAAAAGTTAATTTAAACAGGGCTCCTTCAATGTTCGCACACTCAGAAGGATCGGGTAGTAAGCTGCCATTGTCCACACTTTGGAAGGACTTGGTACAAACGCTATTTTTTATCAGAAGCGTGCCCATACAACCCCAGTCAATATTTCTACTGGAGCTGGCTTCATCAAAGACTGTATGAACACAGCGCTGCTCCGGAGACTCAGCGGCGCAAACCTCAGGATATGCTGACATTGTAATTGCCGTCATCCACCCCTTCAGTGTGAACTTCTGACACAAGAAACAGCAACTAGTAACTTGGCATCTTCCAACTACCGACCCGTGTCGTAAACAAACTGACCGCATTGCAGTCATCTACCATCGGGAGGGGGTCCGTAATGGGGTTCCGATCGGGTCGTCGTTCAATGAGTCGGGCACACCAATCAGATCGCTCAAGTGTGAACACGTTCGCCTGTTCAGACGTGATAATTCAGATGCGTCCAAAGTGCATTGGTGGAGTAGTGGTTACACACTCGCCTGGCATGTCAGATGTCCGGGGTTCAAATCCCGGTACGGCCATTGCATATGCTCTGCTGATGAGCTCTAATAACAGCAAAACTCAAGTCCAGTGCTTCCCTTTGGTGTGGACTCACCGGAATAATTACGCCAGAACAGGAACACGGCCGTTCAAACGGGAGTGGTGTGGCTATGGACAAACATACCTATCCCGCAAAACCCCAAAATTGCACACTAGAGTAGTTGTGTGAACTCCGATCATGGCTGCATGTTTACGGAAACATCCATGTGCTTCTGTGACAGTCGACTGGGGCGCTTTCAGCAACTTGACGTTACGATGCCTCTCAACTTAGCTACACTGGAAATCTTCTGACATGAATTGGTTGTTGGAATCAGTGATCCACATCAACCATTCATTTCACGGTGTTGCCCCCAAATTTCGCAGGGTGGCACCTCGACACGTAAATCGCAGTCACTAGCCTTTTCGGTTTGGTTACCAAGTCTCCGAAATTCCATTTCGGCAGATTCTACATCAATGTACATCAAGAGCCTAGACGTGTGCCATCCAGTATCTTGTTTAGTGACAGTCAGAAGGGAAGAAATTGTGAGCAAAGGAGGTACAGTTCGCTGGGGCAATAGGAGATAGTCGTAAACTCTTCCACCTAATCAGGCTGATCAGCTTTGAGCCTGTACCCGTTAGAGAGGGTAGATCATGTACCAGCAGTATTTACCACCAGTAGATTACTTGATGAACCTCAAGAAGGACGTAGGCAGTAGTGGATTGTCGAGGCGCTTTCAACAGCATCACAAGTAGTGTCACGCCAAGGCAACGTATTGATATTTTCGTCCAACAATGGACATCAAATAGGACCTTCTGGTGAGGTGCAACGAAGCATCCTTTGTGTGCAAGGAGTGAACTGGTTGATGTTACAGACTACCATCGACCTCGATGGTCAAGGTACGTACTGAAGGTAGAAATCAGCTTTCTATCTTCGCAGAACTGAGTGGAGGCTGGAGATATCGAGATAGTCAAAAAGCTATTTAACACCTAAAAATGAGACCCCTAACAGTTCGACCTTTCTGCGTTGGATTGTGCAAAGTCCCCTGCCGGAGCTGAAAGGACAATGACTGCAACTGGCATGGAACTTTGTTGCCCCCAACCGCCTTCAGATGCTTTCCTAATATTTAACTAATTCCTTTTGTTTTTCCATCCCATTGAAACGCGCTGTTGTTTACCGTCAAGCACAAAGGCTTTTCGGAGTTCTTCATGTCAATATACCTACATAAAATATCCTACGTGTACTTTGCTTCTTGCCAGTATGTCTATCGCGGCAGTATAGCGAATTGTTGGAATTTTATCATTTGTAAACTACAAAGGAATGAAGAATTTTACCTCACCGACACAGCCGCCAACTGCCAGCTACCTACTTTGTGCCAACACCCTATTCGTAGTTTCGTCGGTGTCATGCTTACTGATCAATGAAGATCCAGTCTTGACCGATTACACGCATGAAAATAGCACATGCATGAAACCCCCTATGGATGGGTGATGCGAGTGAATCTCTGCTTTTGTCCGGGGTCTTCTCAGCATGCACATTACATGTTTGTTACTGCCGGAGATTAAGACGCGTAGATCTGTTTTTCGGTTTGATTAATAATTCTTCTGAATGTCATGTGGATATAGAACACATTTTCAAGTTTTTCTGGAGCGGATAGGTTCGTTCAGAATCCGACTTAATACAGCTGAGAAATATTTATGCCCGATCCCACAATGTTGTTAGAGTACAAATCTAATATGGTAGCTTTAGTAAAACGGGAGGGGCGAGGCATCGGTCAGTTTAGGGTCTACTCATCCACTAAAAATCTTGAGTAGTTGTGTAGAAATTTCGAATCCATGTAGTAAATCATTTCAGGGTGGGTCAGAGCATCTTTTACAAATGGGTTGTTGAACCTTGAATGTAGAAGAAAACTGTCTCAAAGAGGAAATTTCTTTTTGGACAATTCATTTAAAATGGCAGTGCAGTAGCGTCGTATCAAGAAGAAGGCAGCTGAGGACGAGAGGACAGTACTGATCAATTGTCTACAATCCCTGTTTATGTGGCTAAAATGACCTCGCCCTTGACTGAATTTGAGCCACGGTTCTTTCACTATCCGGGAAATTTTTTTCAAACTTATCTGACTGATATTGGTCGGCATCAGTGCCGTTTTTATGACGTTTTTATAACCAAGTAGTCGACACAGTGATTACGTTTCTTTCTTGGGTGTCTCATGCTCGAAATATTTATATAGTAGGGAACCAGAAATGAAAAGTTCAAAAGAACCTACTCGTTCTGAAGCATTTCTATCTTCTAGATGGTCGGTGGGCGTATGATGAGCTGCGAACTAGTTTTGTATTGGCGTTGTCCACCTGTTGATCAGACTACGCCCCAGTGAGTTGACCGAAAGCGAAAATACCGTGAGGTGTTTACGTGAGCCTTAGGTTTTCTCGTGGACTATGGTGACCAACTGATACTAATGCAGGTTCAACAGAGGAAGCAGTTGCAAATAAGACGGAAGTTTTTTAATAGAGGAAACTACTTACAAACCTGTTGAGGACTCTTTGATAACCCACGACCGATTTCGCCCTTCTTGGGGCTCATCAGGTAGGCGCAGTGTCCCAGTTTCCGTCAACCTTATGTTGTACTTGAACACAAATTGAACTGTTTTCGAGGAATACACTCATTTGACGGAAACTTGGGGACTGCGCATACCTGATGAGCCCCAAGAAGGGCAAAACCGGTCGTGGGCTGTCGAGAAGTTTTCAGCAAACTTGTGAATAGTTTCGTTTATGAAAATATACTGCGATATCTCGAATGTCATACTAACTGAAACATGAGGCGGCCTGTTTTCAGCAAATTCAAAGAACATCACAAACGAGAGATTCAGTTGAGTGAAGACCGTGAAAGCTCGTGAAAACCAAATTGATTTGCAAATGAGTGTATTTCTCGAAGACAAAAGTTTATGTAGGTTGGATGAAATCAGACAAATCACTCGCACATTGAATAAACGTCTTGTGTTAGAATAGGCATACTTAACTATCATAGTGAACTTAGACTGAGGTACTATGCGCGCGTTAGGACAAGTTAACTCAGTATTTCTCGGGGCAGTCCATTTTATCCAAAACATTAGTTTGGACATCGAATCGGTTAGAGTTGCTCGGGGGGAGGGGTGGTGTCTGAGATTTGATCGTCCAGATTTATTCAATGTTTTTTTCCCGTGTTTTCACTCATGATGCCAAGATCTCTGTGCACATTGCCTTCCTAATCATAGTGTTTGGCTGTTTTACACAGGGGAAGGAATATACCGGACCTGAGGTGGATGTTTGGTCACTGGGCGTCATTCTGTTCAAACTGGTTAGTGGTACCCTCCCGTTTGATGGCCACAGTTTGTCCGAGTTACGAGAGCGTGTTCTGCGTGGTCGATACCGAATCCCCTTTTACATGTCGACGGAATGTGAGAAACTGTTGAAGAAAATGCTCGTCTTGAATCCCAGTAAGCGGCACACTTTACAGGTTAGTGTTTTCTTTTTGAAGTAACGCTACGTCACCAATTCAATGCCACGTATTTCGGTACTTTGCCTACATGAAATGAACGGAGAAGTTGGAATAGAGCAGTGTGAGGTTTGGTGCCTGGTGTGGAACTTACACAGCGAGTTCCCTTGCTGAAACATCCGTTGCAAACTCTGCATTGTGGTGAAAAGCTCTTACCTGTGTTTACGTAAGGCCACACAAGCATACCTGCAGCAACTAACTACCGAACGGGATCTTCATACTTGGTAAACCTAACATAGTTCATGAACACTAGGATTGTTATATATGATACATTGTATTATATATATATATATATATATATATGTAAAGACCCAGTCGATGCGATGAAGGCCTTCTGGAGTTTTTGAGCTAACTGAGAGCAGTTAATTTTCATTCGTGACTTATAGAGATCTTCCTGAACGATCATTTGAGTACAAAGCCCATGTGACTTAGATCTGAGAAAGTTTTTCTTATAAACTCATGATGTTTCGAATATGTACTCATTTGCAAACTAATTTGGTTTCTCGAGAGACTCACCTGGAACCCAGCTGAATCTCTCGTTTGTTCATGATGTTCTCAGGCAAGTGAGTGTGCTTCATGCACCAGGCCGCCTCATGTTTCAGTCGCTACGATATTTGAGATATCGCGGTACATGTATATCCTTGTAATGTTTCGTTTTTGTTTGGAATGATTGAATGGGTGTAATGGGTGGGATTAGTCCCTTGCCCATATAGGCAACGATTTGTACGTGACAGTAGCGCCTTGGGGCGACCATCGCCCTTGGCTGTACAGCAATACATGTATATCCTTGTAATGTTTCGTTTTTGTTTGGAATGATTGAATGGGTGTAATGGGTGGGATTAGTCCCTTGCCCATATAGGCAACGATTTGTACGTGACAGTAGCGCCTTGGGGCGACCATCACCCACCCTTGGCTAGCAAATATAAAGTAAACCTATTTGTCAGTTTGGTCCATGCAGAAGAACCTGTCAAAAACGGAACATTCAAGGGCAGACAATGTTATTTAGAACAAAAATTGTTTAAGGTAGTGATTGGTCCGTGTCGGAAGCAATAGTCCCAGGGTTTCTGGGAAAAGAGGCTCTACTAAGACCGTTCGGCAAACATTTTTCTGCAGTCAAGGTTGAAAAAAGGGTCGGGCTGACCCCATCCTGTAAATCGAGGCACGGAAAGCTGACCCAGATTATTTAAACGTTTTCTTTGTACCATTTCTGAAATCTCAAAGGTTGTGTTGACAGTAGACGACAGTTTTCGATCCGAAATCCGATTCTCAACTGCAGTCAAATGAGCATTCATCTATAAAATGTGCGATTTCCCACTTTTCTGATCAAACAACAGAGTTGAACAAGTTGATTTATGAACAAGATCGAGGCCATGTAATGCTAGGTAACCTCGTCAAACTATTTCTGTTTTGATGTCACGTGGTATTGAAGCGGTTATGTGGAGCTACTGCACACGGTACACAGCCCTGTTTCACTTTTGGGCTTTCCTCAGTTCCCACAATTTTGACGAGAGCACAGGGATACAAATTGCTGAAAGATACACCACGTGCATTTCACTATATATCTTCCGGCTTTACATGCAGAATAATACAGAATAAATAGATTAGAACACATTTCTACGACCGAGATCTTGCGGGTACGTAAACTGTCAAGAAATGACAAAGGTTCCGGCCGATTCTTTCCGTTAAACAGTCTTGTGCCCCTTTTTTCTGATAGTAAAGTAAGCGGTAATTTTAAAATAAACTCAGCAAGATGTGTGGTTCCCAAGACGTACAAAGTGATAACAAACGAGCGCCTGCGTAAAGTCGACACTGAGAATAAATGGCATTTGCGAGGGACCCATGATGACGCTGATTCAGAAACCATGTGATTGATTTGGCTGAATGAGTGGCGCCATGTGACACGATGGTTTCAAAAACGAAAAAAAACTGACGCTAAGACCAGAGGTCTTCGGGTAGTTCGATTTTGAGCCGATCAATTAGCATAATACAGTCTTGCGGCACGGATGAAAGTCATACTCAAAACGAGTCGATACGACGAATGTAACTTCCATGGTAGAAAATGGGAGACTAGCTTGAACAAACATGAATCACCGGGCCTATAAAAAAACAAGGTATTATATGATGGACACAGAGTAATTTATTAATAAGGTAGGTGAAACGGGAATCAGAAGTCCATTTGCGCTGTCCTCGGTATGCAACCAAATGGATTTTTAAACAGTTGAATTCCCTATTTTCCTTCAGGTTTGCAACTTTCTTGTGTAATTTGTGAATTAGTTTTACGGAGAAGAAAAACGTTCCAGTATTTGGTACTCTTTCCCGGAGTATCGAACAGCACTAAAAGTGGACAGGGTCCTTGACATCCATTTGTAAACTGACCATGAACGTCTTCACTTGGAGTAGTCTTATAAATTCGGAACATTCTCGGTATTCAGCAGCTTTTCGTAGAAAACATAACCAAACTTTGCTCAACAGTTTAGGACTGTTAAGCATATAGTGTAAAGCGAAGATCACGACGAACTCCGATGATCCGGAGGTGGAGGCGGTAACTGATATGATTGGTGCGTGAATTCAGGGGGGTCAGCAGACTATTCCTTGGGGTGATCGGGGCAAGCCATGCATTGTAGGTAACAGGTTGGAAGCATGCACAATAATGAACGCACCACTGGTCCGCGTATGTCAATGTCTCTAACCAGTGTCAAGCCTTAGCGTCCATGACCACGAAGACGACAGTGATCAGTACAGCAAAGTTTGCTGGTGATGGCTTCTATACTTCGCTGCCCAGTCACTGGTTAACCTCTGCTTGTTTGTCTCCACTCCTCGCGTGGTTGTGCGAAAAGGGCTGTCCGACTAGGTCAGTTGACTTTTCTAGGGAACACATGATCAAGTCAGCGCAACCTTTGAAGTGTGATCAGTTCATCTATCATGGGTAAATTAGTTCTTCCGAAAACAATTTGGCGTTCATACCGATGTTTCCACCAGACTCAAGCGATGGTCCGATGGTCGAACACGAATGGATTTGACGTCCTTGGGGCACAAAGACCCAAAAACAGCCTCGTAACTAGGTTGTCCTGAGAAGCAACCCCGTGAAGGCTAATCGCACTCGAAAAAAACGGATGGTTTCGCTCAGATATGGTAGATACTTTTGAAGTAACCTTCTCAAAACGACAGCTTTTTAGCGTTTTGTGAAACTGATAAGGAATTCTTTCAACCCTGGTTCTCGGTAGCAGTTGGACTCTCAAGGATGACCCATTCAACGAATCAGACACCTTTCCTCTAAGAACCCGTGTCACACAGGAGGGTGAAAACTTAGCAAACTAGCAACTCAACTTTCTCTGCTGGGATCCGACTTGAGTACAGTCAAGTGGGTGCCTTACCAAGCAGAAGCTGATTAGAGCAGTTTTGTACGCGTTCCATACAGGATGGGCTTGATGTTTTATGATGCGCTGGCTCCTTGAATATCGACCAAATCAGGTCGTTGGTGGTTTTGGGGACCAAACCGCGCCTTGCAGCTTTGAGAAATTGGTTTCTTATTTTCGAGAAATACACTAATTTGCAATTTGGGTTCAAGTAGAACATAAGTTCGACGGAAACTCGGGGACTGCGCTTACCTGATGAGCCCCAAGAAGGGCGAAACCGGTCGTCGGCTGTCGAAGAGTTTTCAGCAACCTTGTGAGTGGTTCCTTATTTGTTTCACTTAATTGTTTGTTTCCCTACTCAGCTGTGCACACATCTACCAAATCACCCGCTCACAGGCTTACATCCTTCATTTTCGGATTCGCGCTCCGACCATTGTTGTGTAACTGGCGTACCTTACATGTTTGACATCCACATTTCAGGGAAGTTTGTAAATAAAAATTTCTCGGTTAAGCTTATCCAACCGGCGTTCCACGTTTCTTCCTGGGTATTATGTTACTTGCAAACGATGTAGTTAAGTTGATTACCAAATCTGGTAAGCTGATTAGACAGCTTATGCAGATCATGGGCTATGCCATTGTGCATAAACAGTATATTGATCGGTAACCTCAGAACACGATTGATTCTTTCTCCTGTATTAAGCGAAAGGGTGTGTTATTTTTGGATTAAGAACTGCTCTAGTTTGTCTATTCACCTGTTAAAGATCGTGTCCTAGTACATGAATCAAGCCAAACTATGTATGGTTTTTTAGAACTCAGTCTTCATCCAACAATCTGATCTAACACATCCGAGTTCACCTGCTTACCTACAAAATATTTCAAGTTTCGCAAGGAAAATTTGGACACAAACAGTGAAGTGACCGGCGGTTGCAGAAGTTGCCCAAAGTTTGAAAAGATACAAATTAAGATGGTCTCTGAGTATATGCTCAAGTTGGACCCCAGTTCTGGTTGGTTCATGAACCAGATAAATGAGACCGAACAGACAAAATGGTCAAAATTACCTGCTACGGTGAACCTTTTATCGGTGATTTTAGAGACAAATATAGGAAAAAATCGTCTGGCAATTTGGCCAGCATACTGGGCTAACATTGGAAGGCAACGTGCAAACGAATGAACAAATTTTTGAGGTGGGAAATTCTACGTTTGCAGCAGGCAGTTAAAGATGCACCGGTACTAGAACAGGTAGATTAGAAACAAACTTGGTCGGGCCATCTTCACCGTTGCTTCCGAGTTGTACGACGGATGATCAGACAGGAATTAGTTCACCATACTAATACCATTAGTTTCAAATTAATACCAAGTTTATTTTGCTGAAAAGTAAACTGTCATTCATCAACTTTGTCAAAAACTGACCTGGCATCCGTCAGTGCGACAGGTGGGATAGACAGGTGTGTCAGATACGCCATGACGCCTGTCACCTCGAGTAATTTCACGCCTTATGACAGGGGAGGAGTTTGTTGATTTAGGCCCGCTTGGAAAGGGTGATTTCCCATTTTCGCCGACGAGTAATAATTGGTGGGGCCAATTAAAATGGCGCACGAGAAACAGGTTATTGGTCTGTCTGTCCACCTTTTTATTGCAACTAATCCATTAAATGTATGGGAGCAGTCGAATTCAAGGTTTCCGAATCACCCAACTTCCAAAAAATTAATAGGTTGGCTCTCATACTGAGTTGTTCGGGCGCAGTTTATGACAACTGCTCATTTAATTCAACGAGCAACGCGCGAGCAAAAATTACGAGCAAAATTACGTGGTACTAGTCGAGTTCCAAAAATATTTTGTACGTTTTGCTCATATAAACGGAGTATACCCTTCACACTCGTCCGTGCGAGATTTTGGTTGCCCACACATTCGTATCGCACACATATCCACAGAAAGTTGAGGCACTCAATCCAGACTGGTACCTGATGCCGACAGTGTACTTAGTAGTGATAACTAACATGAACCAGTTGTTCTGGAACCATCAATCAGTTCCAGACTTTCAGCTACACTCTTTAAACACAGTCTTTGACGCATTAGCATCGGTTCCCCGACATCAGCACCGTTAAAATGTCGAAAGGAAAGTCCAGTGACTAGCTAAACAGATGAGCTCTTTGATATCGGATCACCCCTTAGTTTTGAGGACTAAAGTCAGGAGTTCCGTCGGCCTACATGACATTCGTTTCAACTGTCAATGGTGGGTTAAGAGCTGTTAAGACCTGTTGCTGACTTACTGAAATATGTGGCTCACACATCGTGGAATTTCCGGGGCCGTTCCGACAGGGTAGGATAGGTGATCTGTTTGACCAATCACTAACACCAAACGCACAACAAGTCCTCAATCAGAGCCGGGCGTCTCAACTGATTACATTTTGGTAATAGTTTGGTTCTAATTCCTGACTGTCTATGGCCTTATAATATGATAACCTCTCAAAACATCTCATCGAAACACACTCGTTATCTCTTTAACTGCCTACTCTTGTACCTCTTTTTGACACGAAACTAAGTATTTGGACGCTCCTCATTGGCCGAAACTATGAAGCAGTCCAAGCACCAGCTGTAGATTATCAACTTCTGAGGTGCTATGTGAGAGTGTATGAATTTTGTCATCAATGATTCAACTGACGTGAAGGCTGTCAAGATTATGGCGCACATCTGACACCTCCCTTGATTATCAGTAACTGACATATCGAGACAAATGGGTCGCTTCCAGCAGTTGTACCGAATTGCGAATGTAAGGCATCTCTTCTACCCCTAGCCTGATAACATTCACTCATAGCAACTGGTACTATCATGTGCGAGTTGGTCACAAATCTGGTATGCATCCATAATTCGAATAAGTCGTCTTTGTCTGTAGTAATCGATCAAAATGGTTTATTGTGTGTGATTTGTGGATTTATTCGTTTGTCCTCTTCTACTAGCGGTAAGTAGAATGAACTCAGGAGAAAGCTCAGTTGATCGATCGTTACTTTTGTCAGTAGATGCAGATTTTCTAACGAAGGTAGGTGTTATGTTCGTGTTTAAGCAGTTGAAAGAATGTTTTACAATAGCGCATGATTTGACTTAACTTTGGATTGCGACCTGAACGTATGAAGTGAAGTCAGTTGAAGCTAGGTTATCAAAACTCCTCATAATTGTACGAGCTGTCAATCGGCTTGATGAAGCAGGGCCTTGTCTTGGTTCGACGATTTATAGGCTTTAGCAACCCATCAGAAGAGGGTGCAATTCAGCCTCCGCAGGATATCTTTTATCAGAAACCTGACAAACACTCTCCTGGTTCTCCATTTTTGAAATTGATAATTTGTTCTTCAGGAAGTTGTGCTGCTCTGATGGCCTCGCTAAGAGCCACACTGCATTTTGATGACAATTATTAAACGTGCCCAATCACCAACTTAACTCATTCGGATGGATGCATTGGGGGAAACTGAGGAGTTTGGACAAATCTCACTAATGGCATCCTACTCCTGTATGGCACTCAAATATGTTTATTTCTTTTCCGTTCCATGTTGTTGGCACCTTGCTTCTGATCGCAAATTCCTCATTCAATTCCTTTTTCTGTTTTTCCAAACGCCTCGGGGCCTAGGTGGCTCAGTGTTTAGAGCGCGAAGTTACTTCGCACCCGACCTCTGCATCTTGACTTCCTTGTCTAGGTTTTGGTAGTATCCCAGCCCTCTTGCTTCCTTCGGGTGGCATGGTAGTTAAGCACCGGAACGGTGCTACAGCTGAAAGATATTTTCAACCTTTCGCTTGGTTATTTTATCCCCTTAGTTGTGTGGTGGCTAAATAATTAAACCATGATGTATTACTGTCGGTAATAACTACTCCCATTAGCACACTTTGGATGCGTAGAAATTATCATATCTGAATGGGGGCGAGATGGCTCAGTGGTTAGAGCCCGAATTTATTCACCTTAGGGTCCGTGGTTCGAACCCCACCTCTGCCTCTCGACTTCTCCTGTCTAGGTTGGGCAACCTGGCAGTATCCCAGCCCTCGTGCTTCCTTCGGGTGGCTTGGCAGCTAGGCACCGAAGGGGTGTTACAGCTGAACGATCATATCTGAATCAGTAAACTTGTTCATTCACCCTTTGACGACATGGCCGATTTGCCAGCACCTCAAGGACAAACACATTCTTGTGTACCTACGTGAAAACGTATTCAACTATGGAGTGAGATGGTGGTGTGCTGGAGGGCTGCACAGTCGTGACATTTTGTTGGGTCCTGTTCAAATGACCGTTAGGGCTAGTCCTACCGAAGTCAGTGGACAAATGATGAACTGCAATTTGTCCATATGCGTGGAGCTGTGTGGGAGACTGTTTGGCTAAACGAATTCCTGCAAAAGAATTGGTTTTAACAATCTCACTCATGGTTGAGCATAGGAATGCAGCCGTTACCAGGGCACTAAAAACCGACCGAACCCATTCGCTCAAGGAAAAGAAACTTTGAAGTGCAAGAACCAGTTTCATGTGATGGAGCTAGCGAGTGAACGGTGGATGGAAGATTTTGTCCTATGCAAATCAATTGTTTTCTGCTGGCCTCTGCTTGAGGACACGGAATCCCAACAGCCACGGGAGTGGCCGGATTAGAGATAGCGTTCTACCCGGATTTCGGTCGTTTCGGCAGCGCACTGACCACCAGCTATTCTAGTTGAAACCCTAAATGCTGAGAAGGATAACGGTACATTTGGAGGACTTGTCTTCTGTGCGCGGAATCAAAAACCACCATGTTGTCAGACAGTGTCTGCCATTTTATCTGGTAGTGGAACATGGATTGTACATTGGTGTCCTACCCAACATTTTAGCGATTTCACCGATTATGTCTGCAGATAATCACGCGTGTCCAATCAGACCCCGACAGTTCAAATTCTTCGGGAAATGAACGAAATCCAAATCACTTTGGTCCGCAAACAACTGCGCTGGTTGGGTCATTTAAGACACAGTCCAGCGGACTGTGTCCCCAAGAAACCGTTGTGTAAACAGGAGAGAGCAAAACGAAGCCACACATTCAGGCTTCAGACGCCTCTGTAATCACCAGTCCTGGTATTTAATTATTAGGAAATCTGGTTTTGATCAGTTACTCCTGGGTCTGGTGCACTTCAAAACCCAGTCTGTTTCGACACTCGAACCTTGAAAATAATTTCGTAAGCGCCCTTCGGCAAACGCACCAACACCACTTATCTGCATGAGTGGACTCAAGCTCACGGGATGCCAGCTTTGGATGCTGTATCAGCGGCAAAGTGGTGATTGGCAGGCCGGGATAAGAATTCTAACAATGGAAGTTCACTGTCACCACGCGTGTAGCATCTACTTCTTCATCAAAACCTATATTCTTCTTCGAGAAGTACACTCATTTACAACTCAATTTAGTTTTCACGTGAGACTCAACTGAATCTCTTTTATGATGTTCTTCAACAGAATGTGCTGCACATAGGCTGCCTGATGTTTCAGCTGGCACGATATTCGGGATGTCGCATCATATTTTCATAAGGGAAACTACTCACAAGGTTGCCCACTACGGGTTTCGCCCTTCTTGGGGCTCATCAGGTAGGCGAAGTTCCCGAGTTTCCGCTCTCAAAGTTTCCTTGATCTCTCCTTGTTGACAAACAATTTCAACTACACTTTGGGGACGTAGTCTATGGGACCTGATTTGGACATTGCTGGCTGCTTGACAAACTGTCTTCGTCTGCTGATCTGTTCACTTTCAAATTTCTTATCCCGATGTGAGGGTAGAGTAGGAGCGGAGTGTGGTGTTTGGATTTATTTCTACCAAGGAGAGCAACAAGGGCTGCTAACCAAAGCACCTGTTAGTCACCTTCCTAGGAAATTTAAATGATTCGATAGTCCTCTTGTAAACTTACCGCTCAAACGATTAGAGTAACCCCGTGCTCAACGTAAGATCTGTATTGACAAAACCTATATCTAAACTAAAGCCTACTCAAATGAAAGCTGACCTTGTGGAAAGGGCGCTTCTATGGTTAAAAACCATCCAAGTGAATCTGTTAAGTTTCTACAGTTTCCTACTACAATGGCTACAAATGATTTATTTTGGCAAACTCTTAAATTCAACTTTTCTGCATGACCTTGGGGCGCATGTTGCAAGATATCGCACTGTTGGACAGTTTGACGTATACTGTCTTCGAATCGCGAATCCACACGTTGAGGAACCTCAGAGGTAAAAGGTACATCCTCGGTAGTGTATTACCTGTGTTGTCTACGAACTAAGTGCATAGATAAGTCGCCACAAGTTCCCGCAGCTGCTCTCACCTGAGCGGCTGCGCTTCATCGGTAACTGCATCACACTAACTTGTAGCTTCAAGTTCGCTCTAAATGCGCCCATTTAAGTCGACACCATCTGTACGCGGTCTGTACCATCTGTACGTGCCATCCGTTGGGTGCTCAGAGCACTCAAGCTCGGATGCGATAGAATCAGTATTGTTCTTCGGCACTCATTGGCCTTGTTGCAAATGTCACATCAGCCGTCTTAGCCACACACAGAGTGGGCGACATGTTAGGCTTTTCCTTAGGCTTCTCAAGCCGGTACACTGCTGTCAGATTATCTAACTTACACTCGGTGTGCAGTTATCAGAGGGGGGAGTCATCAATGAAAGTAGCTCAGATCTGAACTGCACCTAATCCCAGCCACTATCTTCCCAACTAAAGTGACGTGGCACTCACAAGCCCACACGCAGACCAACGAAATCTACCAGTGGCACCCAAGGTGAATCACCAATTGAAACACCTTGAAGTGGAAGATTAAGGGACCAAGCTCCATCAGAAATAATTTGAAGCTTCTCCAGCCCATCAAGCGCAATATTTTGGTAACCACACTAACCGACAAGACCCTTTAATTGACATTGAACACTGATCTCGTGTATGAATCTGACAGGGTCTTGGTGATTGGTTCCCCTGACCAAATTGGTAACCTCCTCACTTGGTCTGATGAAGTTTTTGTGCCAAATGCGAAACGATGTCCATTTAAAAACGTCCGGTTGTTTACTAAGCCATCCTGAAACTAAATAACACTTGTTATCGTTCGATCGGATTCCAGTGGACCTTTGCACGATGAGTTCGCCACAGTCTACGTGTTTTGTTTATGGATATGTGAGAATGTGCTCGCATCACCGCGTTTTAATGCGTGAATTTAAGAGGCGGTCTACCTGTTTTTGAGTTCTTCAGAGGTGCGTACACTGCGACGTTTATACTGCACTCACCAGTGATTTTTTGTGTGGAAATGACGTAACCTTCCTGTGCGACTTCGCCAACTTGCACGTACTGCCACCTTGCAGGTGTGACATTTATCCACCCAGAGTTAAACACGTGGTTTCGAGTGATGTTTACTATGCGGGTTTCTATCTGTCCGGCTATTCACGATAACATACTGAGTTTCGGTTTCGTTAGAAAATATAGTGCATGAAGTTTGCAGTATTATTTACCAACGGCCGTGTATGGTCGAAAGAAGCAATGTCTGTTGGTGGGTTACATTCACTCGCATGTCTGTGAGAATGATTGAATCAAGTTCTCTTGCAAGGGAGTTGGACTGGTACCACTCCTATACAGATGCCACGTTTTGCGCTTTCTTGGGCTGGTAGACGGATTATATCTGAGGCGTTCCACAAGTTGATGTTAGATCCTGCTCGCGGTTGAACAATTTAGTGATTCTCTTGCGATGTTCACTTAAGCCTCCTGCCTTTGGTTTTATCAGTATGTAAAGAATTACGGTAGGAAATAAAATCAACAGACGATGAGCAAATTTTTCATTCGTCTAAGGAATTATCAGGCTGCGTGCCTTTCGATTGTCGGGGGAGGTTTCAATGACAGTGAATGATCTGCTCGTGGTTTGTCGGTAGTGTAGTTGGTTGTAATGATTCTTAGTAATGTGTAAGAAGGTGACCTTTGACACAGGTGGTAGTGCATGAGAAGAATGATGATCAAAAACCGTAATTAGTCAGACTGACTTTTTGATTCTGGGGTAGTTTCGAGGATAAATCCGAGTTTTTCGTATCAGCATGGCGTCGTGGTCTCAGTTCCACAAGAAATTATTAGGGAATCCTGTCCGAGAATAAATCTCCGCCATGACCGATGATCGGACAAAAGTGATGTGTAACATATGGGAATCGACCGAGAATCGAAAAAATCGTTTGGGGGCGGGAGGCTGATCAGTCTAAAAGCAGATTCCCCAGTTTGCATTTCTGACGTGCCGTTAAATTTCTCCACTTGTGTTTAACGAACCGATAATTTTCGGGCTGAATTTTATTTCACCATACGTTTTACCACAATGTAGCCGGACTGGCCGGGAATCTTCTATGGGAGTTAGCTGTCAAAGTTGGTACAAGTCTCAGCACACCTCCCATGGTGGGGATAAACAAGTTTTTACTCAACGCACAGGCAAGACACGAATAAAGTAGGCAACCAAATTACAGCCATTTCCTACTTAAAGACACAGCTATCCCCTACTCTTGTTTTTCTATCAACAGTAGCAAAATGAGCGCTATTCAGCGCTTACACTTGCACTACCCAGTTAAGTGAGTAATTGTTTCTTTCTCAGACATTTGTGTCAAACTGTCTGATACGCAACTGTGCGCATGCTTCCCCTCAAAAATGGGTAAATAACAAGGATTATAGATGTCAAGAAAGCTATTCTAGATGTCGGGAATAGAGAAGAAAAGTCTAGGATGCGCACTTAAATTTAGACGCAAGGCTTCCGTGAAATTTGTTGAGAGGTTTATGGAGGCAAGGATTATTCAAGAAAGCTATTCTAGATGTCGGGAATAGAGAAGAAAAGTCTAGGATGCGCACTTAAATTTAGACGCAAGGCTTCCGTTCCGTGAGTTGAGCTATCTGTCCGGCTATTCACGATAACATACTGAGTTTCGGTTTCGTTAGAAAATATAGTGCATGAAGTTTGCAGTATTATTTACCAACGGCCGTGTATGGTCGAAAGAAGCAATGTCTGTTGGTGGGTTACATTCACTCGCATGTCTGTGAGAATGATTGAATCAAGTTCTCTTGCAAGGGAGTTGGACTGGTACCACTCCTATACAGATGCCACGTTTTGCGCTTTCTTGGGCTGGTAGACGGATTATATCTGAGGCGTTCCACAAGTTGATGTTAGATCCTGCTCGCGGTTGAACAATTTAGTGATTCTCTTGCGATGTTCACTTAAGCCTCCTGCCTTTGGTTTTATCAGTATGTAAAGAATTACGGTAGGAAATAAAATCAACAGACGATGAGCAAATTTTTCATTCGTCTAAGGAATTATCAGGCTGCGTGCCTTTCGATTGTCGGGGGAGGTTTCAATGACAGTGAATGATCTGCTCGTGGTTTGTCGGTAGTGTAGTTGGTTGTAATGATTCTTAGTAATGTGTAAGAAGGTGACCTTTGACACAGGTGGTAGTGCATGAGAAGAATGATGATCAAAAACCGTAATTAGTCAGACTGACTTTTTGATTCTGGGGTAGTTTCGAGGATAAATCCGAGTTTTTCGTATCAGCATGGCGTCGTGGTCTCAGTTCCACAAGAAATTATTAGGGAATCCTGTCCGAGAATAAATCTCCGCCATGACCGATGATCGGACAAAAGTGATGTGTAACATATGGGAATCGACCGAGAATCGAAAAAATCGTTTGGGGGCGGGAGGCTGATCAGTCTAAAAGCAGATTCCCCAGTTTGCATTTCTGACGTGCCGTTAAATTTCTCCACTTGTGTTTAACGAACCGATAATTTTCGGGCTGAATTTTATTTCACCATACGTTTTACCACAATGTAGCCGGACTGGCCGGGAATCTTCTATGGGAGTTAGCTGTCAAAGTTGGTACAAGTCTCAGCACACCTCCCATGGTGGGGATAAACAAGTTTTTACTCAACGCACAGGCAAGACACGAATAAAGTAGGCAACCAAATTACAGCCATTTCCTACTTAAAGACACAGCTATCCCCTACTCTTGTTTTTCTATCAACAGTAGCAAAATGAGCGCTATTCAGCGCTTACACTTGCACTACCCAGTTAAGTGAGTAATTGTTTCTTTCTCAGACATTTGTGTCAAACTGTCTGATACGCAACTGTGCGCATGCTTCCCCTCAAAAATGGGTAAATAACAAGGATTATAGATGTCAAGAAAGCTATTCTAGATGTCGGGAATAGAGAAGAAAAGTCTAGGATGCGCACTTAAATTTAGACGCAAGGCTTCCGTGAAATTTGTTGAGAGGTTTATGGAGTCAGTGTATTTTTGTCGTGGGCACTAAGGGACACATCGTATTTTTTATTATAAGTATTATGATATCATATTATATTATTATATTATACAATATTATATATTATATCACATTATTATGGTTATTTTTCTCGGTTTGGTCTCACTAATGTCTCTCACCCTTTTAGGCAGTGTGTCCGAAGTCAAAAGGTATTTGTGGGTTAGATTGACAACTCTCTTCAACAACATTTGTTGCTGCGCCAGGTTGAACAGTAGCAGAGGAAAACGTGAAAGACTTTTTTTTTACCATGTATTAGGAATCGTTTCTGTGACCAGCCGCAGTCTGCTGAGAGATGGCATTTTTGTGCACTAGAACTCGTCCCCAAGTTGCCGAGTTGATTGTTTAAATCTGATGAGATAACAAGCCAAGTTAGCGATGCAGAGTGTTTTAAAATACAGGCAATTCCATCTGAAAACAGTCTGTACCAACAAAAAAGCTTTCGTAATTTCTGTACGGCTTTTTGTTGACCTTTTTGGAGAATAACCTCCCACCGAGAGGCCATATATTTTCTCAATAATATGAAATCAAATGCCCCTCAAGAATAATCCATCAAGTTTCAGGTGAGATGTGAAAGCTGCCAGGCAGATGCACTCAATAGTGGTTGTGTCAAGTTAAGTGTTACATGACCCGTATGAAACACATTCCAGACTGACATGAGCTTCAGATGACTTTGATGAGCAGCACACTGTTTTCGTAGTCAGTGTGCATTAAATTGTAATTACGAGTCGGTTCATATTTCGGTATGTGCATGAAAGGTGTCATAAATTTAAACTTGAGGTATATTTATAAAATGAATATAGTAAACCGTCAGGAACCCATGAATATGCGGGTAGAAACATAACGGCAGCTAAATATAAAGTCAGAATATGCATAACAGAATCGCCCGAGCCGAAGGGTTGTGGAAACTATAGTCTCCGGAACGCCGCTGATTTTTAACGGGTCATTCACGTAGGACGGCCTCAATAAGTTTGTAAGAGCATCCAACAAGAAAGTTATTAGCGAAATACACTCATTCACAAACTAACTTGTTTTTCTTAGAGACTCACGTGGAACTCAGCAGAATCCCTCGTTTTTTTAATGCTTCCGGGCAACTGAATGTGCCGCACCAGGCTGCCTCATGTTTCAGTCGCTACGATATTTGAGGTATCGCGATACATGTATATTTGTAATCCAATATTACTGGGGCAGCACAATCAGTTACCTGGAAACATTAAAAGCGGGAGATTCAGCTGGGTTCCAGGTGAGTCTCCTGAAAAACCAAATTAGTTTGCAAATGAGTGTATTTCGCTAGTTTCCTGCGATTTGGTTTCAAGTGGAACATACGGTTGACGGAACCTCGGGGACTAGGCCTACCTGATGAGCCCCAAGAAGGGGGAAACCGGTCGTGGGCTGTCAGCGAATTTTCAGCAACCTTATGAGCAGTGCATTACCAAGAGAGTTGTTAGTTTATCAAGTCGCTAAACTCCCACAAATGTGCTGGTTTTCTTTCATCACTTACTGAAAGAGAACATTCGGCCCATTTGTGTTTCAGTAAGGTTCACCACCCTATGAAAAGCGGATAGCTAAATGAAACGCTATGGTTCGTCAGTAGACACAAGAATGATACAAAACGACTGGATCTCGAGAGAAAATGAGGGTGGAGTATGGTCGGATGAGCAAAACAATTTGAGTGTTTTGTTACAAATAAATTGGATGGTGATCAGGCCCTGTGCTGTTTTTACTTCAGCGGAATCCGAGTTTAACATACGTTTGAAAAGAAACGAGCCATTCTGAATGACGCAAGAGGACTTACACCAGTCAGTTTTGTAGACGTAACGCCTGATAGTCGACAGCACGTCTAGTTTTCACAGACAATCCACTGAAAACTTTGCTACATTCGACCATCCATTTCAGACCATTACTTTCCCCGACCACATTGGCTTCATTCCCACACGTATTCTTTCATTGCTCCCCAACTCATCTAACAAAATCATAAGTTTTACTCTTTCAACCTTCACCCTATTGGGAAATGTACCTGGCTACCGAAAATTTGCAAGCAGTTGCTCACAAGTGTTATTTGGCCCAATATAAGGTTTGGATCTAGGGTAAGTATTATGCACTGCGTTTCACACTAATTTTTCGTGGTGTCATATATCACTAAAATGGCTCGAAAACAGAGTAACGGCCTACCGAGGTCATTTCCTGGTAGTTTTTCCGAGTAGATCTGCATCATATAAAGCACCGACCTTCGTACCAACTGGAATCAATACAAACTCGACAGCTGTTGCAACTGAACCCACCTCTACCCAAATGGCGTGTGTGCGACCCTTCCTGGATTAATTAACATGGTTGGAGGAAATTGGTTGGATTTGTACATTTTACATTGGTGTGAGGAAACTGCTAGATGAGAGTGCTATTCCCGTCAAGATCCGATGTTTCCGACCCAGGGCTACCAAACCAAGCAGCATTGACTTCTACTTCTCTCCTTGCTACTCAATGTCGAATGATCGAATCTGCAGAAAAATTATTTCATACCGCAATACCTGGAAACAATTTCGTCTGATTCCAAGAAAAGAAAAGCGTTATTGGACGAGTATTCATACGTGTTAAGCCCCTCACGGACAATTTGGTCATTTTAAACAGTTGCGCGAATAAAAAAACGAGAAAAAACGGTTCATGAATAGCTGTTCCGACGCTCTGATCAAATCTTACACATTTTGAGTTCATTCTTTATTGACAGGTGTGTGACGACAGCAGTCTGAACTCACCATCCAAGTTGTCAAAAATGGAATTATCATCACTTACACTTCTTCTTTTATTTTGTCTGTTTTTCTAGTCTATAATGAACGATCCTTGGGTGAACCTCAGCTACGACGACAACCCATTGACTCCTTACGTGGAAACAAAATCGGAGACAACGGATCCAAACCGAATTGAACAGCTGATGAGCATGGGATTCGGTTTGAATGCCATTGTATCGTCTCTAAAAAACAACAACTTTGACGAGATTACTGCGACCTACAACCTACTTGAAAGACGGTGCAGTGTAGATGAACAGAGACCGGAAAACGGTCACGAACCGCCTCATAAGTAGGTGCAAATATATGCCCAGGTCCCTGATACATGCATAATCATCTCAGGAAATCAGCACTTGCAGGGTGATAATGTACTTGAAGTAGTAAATTTGTCACGTCTTTTTAGATGTTTAAAGCAAAACTACAGGTGGTGATATGATGTGATATATATTCTATATATAGCGAGTTATCCTAAGGTATACTTTTGCATGTATCTAACCAGTATTTCTGTAGTTAAACGTCTGCTGGGGTATTTCTCCTGAGAGGCATGAAATGTTCACTCAAATGTGAGCAATTGGCTAACTTTGTGGCATTAGGTGAAGCACCGTAAACAACAAAACCACATGTATAATCGGTCTGTTCTTAACAGCCTTTTATTCGTGTTCTGTAAAAATATGGAACCTTTCCACTCCAAACACGGGTATCGATCCGACCCATGCAACCATTTACTCCCTGTTTTCACTGCCATTTTAACTACCCGCCCTTAAATTCAGCTCGCACACTTTCTCTATGAGGAATGCTGCCACTTTTGCTGACTGACGCTACTCACAACGCCGTTGCTCCAAAATACCTTCGTATTCTTCTAGACTTGATCAGTTATCCCGACAACATTACACGCCCCCAAAAAAACCTTCGTATTCTTCTAGATTTGATCAGTTATCCCGACAACATTACACGCAAGGTGGCAGTTTTTGAAATATGGTGCGGATCGATAGATAGCATAGCACAAAGAGTGAGAACTGAGAAGAAAATCACACAGTAAACTGGTGAAATGTCACATTCTGATATCCTAAATACAACTAGTTTTAATTGTACCCAATAATATGTGGCCACTCCCGAAATGGGTCACTTGAGAGCTGTATTTCTGGATTATAGAAAGCGACGTCTACCAGTTCTTCAGAATTCGTGCTAAACTAGCAGGATTTTCCATCCCGATGCGTCTTTAGGACCAATAAACTGGTTGTTGACCTTTTGCGCTCGACCAGACCACTCTTTAGCCTGAGAAGTTTTCGTGTTTATAGGCCTTGTTTGAATTTGCTTTTCAGCATACCTTGACTCTATCACCATATTGCTGTTACGTTTTCGCACAATATCGAATATCTCTTTCCACGTCCAGAGTTGAGATTATGGTTCAGCANCATCTGTTACTGAGTAGTATTGCTCCATGAAAATTCAGAACATAACGGTTGTGACAGATGCTTCCCATAGGGTCCCACAGGACAAATTTAAATGTAGTTTGAAAGGATGCGAGTATAATAAGTGGCTGCATGTTGTTGATGAAAACCCCGAAATGACATACCTTCAGATGAACCCTTGCGTCCTTTTCTGAGAGGAGTCAGTAGTTCTCCAAGGTAAAGCTAGTGCCTTCATGTGTCTCTGATGAAAGACTGATGTTTGGCGCAATCGAACTGTAATCGCCTGTTTCGTTCATTTCTATGGATGAGCTTCGAAACATTTAGTGGCATTCGACAACTCACGCCGAATCACTTGGCACCCCGTAGACTTGCTTGGTGACATCGACCAGAAGTTTTGCAAATGCATTAATCACGTGAAGTGGGTTAAATTCATTAGGGAGTGTAGAACCTGCGGGGACAAGAGTGAAACTAACCGACCTTCAGCAACAGTAATTGCAGTCATGGCTAGAGTTTGTTGCATCGTCTAGAATAAAGGGAGATGATAAGGAAGTCTTCTGATGCGAACGACAGCAAGATCCTCGGGCGTTGCTTGGGTTGAGAATGCTTACTCTTGAACAATGCCTCATTAAACTGAACACCTTTGGCTCAAGCCAGTGAATAATATGTATAAGGAAGAAAAATCCCGGAAGTTGCATTGATTTTTGTTCAGAAATATGGCTACCGCGGTGTGCGTTTGTAAGTGCCCCCGTGATTTATGCTACGTAATTGCCACTTATTCACACCACTGATAAACTGCTTCTAACTAAGTGGCACGGTCCTCAGCCACTGACCGGGGGTTCGAACGAGAAATGTGTTAGATGCGAAGTGCGGATGATGAACTAAAAAGTAATTCTTGGATTTCCAGAGTAGACTGACCTCATCTGTAGGCTGGCAGCTCAATCCCAATAGCAGATGTCTCAGTTTCACGACAGAATCGACTCTTTTCCTGTTTCAAGCAAGCATTGTTGTCAACTGAGGTGTTAGGAGAAAAACCACTCCTCTGTTGTAAGCAGGTGAGTGCCTAGACGCCAAACTTCTGTTTGGTTCTGGCACAGCAAACTGAATTTATTTCCTGAGTTTTTTTAAAACTCTACTAGTGTATCTGTTACCTAATGGGTGGTACAGTCTATTCTTCACTTGTTCTAATCAAGAAACGCCCAATCTATTGTCTACGCTTAGGTTTCGTAATCAAGTCATGCGAAAAACTCCAGTGTTCTTATTAGAGTCATATTGTGCCAATCTGATGGCGAGTATCTTTGCTAGAGAATATCATTATACTTCCTGTTTTCTAGTTCCACCGACCTATGTAAATATCTCTCTTTTCACTAAACCATGAAAATACCAACTGAATGTCTTCTGTTTACCTAGATTGCACAACGGCTCGCGTACTCCGACTCCACCAAAACTCACGGTTTCAAAGCTTGATGCTTCGCCTGTTTCGAATCCATCCAAATCTCCCTCTCCTTCTCCGAAGAGCAGCTCTCCAACTTTGGATTCAACAGAGAAACAATCGCCCTCGTCAGTGGCTTCTCTGAAAACACCGGGTAGTCCGCCTTCGCCCAAACTGATTCAACCATCGACCGCTCCCAGACTGTCGTCGGAAGAGGAACCATCTGCCCATCCGTTTGAAAGGAAAATCAGTATAAAGCGCGAATATGCGGAGAATAAGAAGAGTGTGGAAAAAACAGTGGATACTGCTGTGAAAACTAATGGTAAGTCCAGAGGCGCGTGGCAGACAAACAGATGCTTAAGTGATAAATGAAATTGCAAAGCATGTGACAACATACTGGTCTTTTGTAGGACTGATACAAAACGAGCAAAAATTCCGCTTTTGTAGTATCCCGAGAATCCTACCATTTTATGGAAATCGTAACGGCACAGCTTCTCGGCAACGCTTCGAGGGATCGCACACTGAATTAGGCCTCTTCAAAGCGGAAGCATCGCTTTTTTTCAGGACGAAAAATAATTTATATTCATTGTCATAGGAGTTGTGGTCCATCCAGTATTCTTTTTTGCATGACTATATTGATTCAAATACTTGAAACGATGCTATCCCGTGTTACGGACAGACGTCCACGCGCCACGCGTGAACACACAAAGATGAGTTATCCCAAGAGTGTCTCAGCGTTACGCGAGACATGGATAACCACTGATGTATTTTAGATTTCTAGGCCATGAAGGGAATACGAATTTAATCGAAACATTGAAAACTCATGATTAGGGGGCCCAAATGGTAAAACATTATAGCGAGTAAAACATATCGTACCACACATCGAACAAGCAATCCTTGTGCCTCAATGATTAAAGTCAAACACTGATAATGATTGGTAAGCGTTTCTGCTTTCAGTTCCAAATAAACGGCTTACATCGCTAAAGTGCTCGAATGTTAGTCATCATGTCAATTTCAAAATCGGAAAGGTATCTAAATACTCCTGAGTGATATATACTACTGATGAAGCATACGAGTAGTGTACGGTCTGCTGTCCAACCTCTACCTCCTCATCTGATGGAAGATCAAGGTTGCTGAGAAAACTGTGCGATCGCTTTGCAGTGTTCATCCATCATTATTTAACATTCAAAGAATGTCCAGAAAAATACAACAGGACGCTTGAGAATGTTCACTTTCCAATAGCTGTGCAGATGAGATATTTACTTACGTGCCTAATGGGTTGTAACCGCTTAGTTATTCTCAACAAAATGCATTCCTCCTTTCACTGGTGGATTGAGTTAGCTCATTGGCTGTTGATCACGTACCAATTGATCTGCCCACCGAGCTCGTTACATGGATTGCAGACGTCTTGTCATCAAGTCGACAGACATCGTCGGTGGGTACCTCCTCTATTTCTCTTTGCGTTTATAAGGTATATGATGAATAGATTATATTCAAATATGATTGGTTGTTTAAAGCTTGGCCTGGTCGACAACAGTAGGACCAGCACTCTTGCATCAGCTCAGCGTGCCAATAGGACGAACAATCAAATCCAGCACCATACACTGGAAAATAAATATCGGGACCAATCATGAACTACTTATATGGAAACTATTCACACAATTCATGGCTCAAGAACCTTCCTAGTACGCAGCGCACACAGCCAGGGCAGAGCATTTATATGGAAGAAATCAACCTCAGCTTCATAGATGGCGCGGAATTGGAGTACTTAGAAGCAGCGATGGATTCTACCAGACTCGAGAACAACCCCGTCAAACCTTCGTTCCAGCCATCAGACTCAACAAAACACCCAATACTTTTTCTCGTTAACAGAAGAATTCAATGAATAACTGAAAGAAAGACAAACCATTGTCATTCCTTTGGTAGACAAGGGATGCATGATGGTCGTCATGGACAAAACCGGACTACATGAATAAGGCGCGAGTTTTACTTGAGGACGCCACCTCCTGTCACCATGTGTTGGAGAAGCTGATAGAAAATAACGAGTGAAATCAACGAAGCCCTCAGAATACTTCATGATTTACAGAGAGGTTCAATAGAACAATGTTGGAGAACGAGAGCTGGCGACTCTAATAGTCCCTGCTTTTGCGGACTCCTGAAAGTGCACAAAGGGAAGCTACTAATATGACTCATTGTGTCGCTCCCTAGAACACCAATGTACGACCTTTCAAAAGAACTATGGTGCCATCGGATCCGTTTGTACAATAAATAATTTGAAACCGAAGGACAACCAGGTCGAAAAAGGCGAAAGAACGAAGTCAGCCTATATGAGCTTACTATTTACAATTGTGGGCCTCGGTTCGGTCAAAGTAGATGTGAGTGATCTATTGAATAGCTGTAGACTTCCGAATAAAAAATCGTTCGGCTGTAACATTCTTTCGGTGCCTCACTGCCATGCCACCGGAAGGAAGTACGAGGGCTGGGATACCGCCAGGTTGCCCAAGCCTAGACAGGGGAAGTCGAGAGGCTGCAGTCGGGGTCGAACCACGGACCTTCCGGTCAGTAAATTTGCGCTCTAACCACTGAGCCAAAAAGTAAGACATTTGTGAATTGCACGAAATCTGTCTGACAACACATTTTGAATTCAACCGGGATTACTTTATACAAACCGATAATATCACCAATTTCATGATTGGTTTTGACCATGACAGTGCAAAAGCTGGAGCGAGCTGTAATTCAGGACATAAATTCATAGTTAAGGATCGTTACTTGGAGAATATATCGTCCGGAGGCCATCCGTCCCTAATAACCAAACGTCACATCATTTGGACGAATGTGTCACGTGCAGGACACGGAACAAACGAAGGCATGCCCTGATTGGCCAGAATGCCAGTCAATCCCGAACGGGCATCTTTGACTTGAAGCTTCACGCTCCCTCACGGCGATTCTAGCATGACCTTGTGGAACACTCTGTGATTACCCTATAAATGCAGTTGTAATAATTTCCCTTTGTCTTTATAAAGGACTGTCCAGTGTTATCGTGCCTTTTGATACACCATAGTGAGCGGAGCAGGAAGCCAAGGGACAGATACAGAGTTGCACGACCGTTATACAAGGCAAAGCATATATTTCCCAACTTTAAACAGTAGTGAACTTCAACGAACAACCTAACGATGAAGAACGATATCAAATTCGTCAGATTTGAGATGCATTCTCGGAAGGTGTTTCTCACCAAACTGTCCAACAGACAATGATAGGAATGTGACTCGGACAGAGCTACCAAGATAAGCACCCAAGCTGCTACAAGCGGAGCCTCCAGACCTTCTCAAGGCAAACTGAAACGAATAGTGACACCACCTAACTTAAAGTTAGGGAGGAAAATCGCCCATACAAAGCCTTCCGAAGCGCTAGTTACTCGAGAAAAATCATTTATTTGGAGATCTTGGAGAAGATTTAACCAGACTAACTCAGGAGCGCAAGAGAAGACAAACGAATTACAATTCTGCACATCGGAGACGTTTCGAAAATGCTCGCAGGAGTGTTCTGATAGAATATAACAGCAGCAAACGCACCGACGAAACCCCTCAAGAAGCACCTAAAGCAAAGGTAGAAACTTTGATAAAGGCAGTCGTTATATACAAAATCCAAGGTGAGAACTGTAACAAACACTACGTTGAACAAACTGAAAGGAATCCGTTCACTAGACTACACAAACCTGTCGCTAGACGGTATGATCAATTCTCAGATATTTCCATGGTTTGAATAAGAACAAAGTGAGGAACATTAATGCTTTCTTGATCTCGTCATCAGGGTCACTACTTATCTAATGGTCAAAATAGGGGTAAATAATGATAGAAGTAGCTAAGATTGGTTAGAGAAATGTAAACATGGAGACTGGAACGATTGGTTTTTGGCTCCTCAGACGTATCATCTAGTTGGATGGACAGTTCAGGGGGGCTTGAGAGACTTGGTCAGTTGATCCGTGTCAAATGGTAAAGTCCACTCACTGTTCGAAAGAGTCGCTTTTGAAAACATAGTACTGGGTTTCGCAAAACTAACGGGACCGCTTCGGCTGTAGTCAAGGGGGCACCGTTGGACCGTTGTTGACAGTCTACTAGGTACTAGGTAGATCAATCCGAACGAGTCGTTTCACGCTATCTACTGAGTATCCAATCGACTGCCAGTATCGATCCAACGGTGTCGCTTGACTACAACCAAACCAGTCGCAATAACTGCGAAATCCGGTATTGTGATGTTAAAAACGAATCTCACAGAAAGAGTCTGTTTTGATCATGTGACACCGATCACCCGACTAAGTTGCTCAACGGCCCTCTGAGCTCTCTCACAGCATTCAGTTAGATGCGACATAGAGTGCACCGACAACCATTCGTTCTTCTCCACGTTTTCATTTTTCGGACTAATCCTAGAAGTTTATTCCATTATTTGCCTCTATTTTTACCATTAGATATGTACTGACCTGATGACGAGTTCCAGAAAACAATAATGTTTGTCCATGCGTTCGTAATCTTGATCAATTATGGACCCTCTCCGCTCACGAAGATCAAGAGGGGTATAAATTCAATTGTGACCGTGTCGGTATACAAACCCAAGCAAGAACTAATGTGAATTTATGGTGATGTGGTGCCCAACTGAGAAAGCCATCAACAGACACGTCGCGATAGACCCAATCTATCAAACTCTCAGAAACAAATAGATTCGGAACACCCGAGCTCAAAAACAAAAGCCGGAGAAAACACCTCTAGGGGTCACTAAGAAGACAAATCCCTGGGTAAATTGAAGATCACTGGAGCTCCCATCCTGAACAAAGATGAATCAGCAAGCCAAGATGCCTAGCAGAATTACAATTGGAAATTGCACGAAACAAAAGCTTACTTTACGAATAGGTCAAGAGATAGGAAGCAACAAAAATGGCAAACGAGTGAGCCAAATCAAAGAAAATTACTAAACGTAGGTGTTTGGTCGACCAATCCAGTGACAGGAAGACTGACTAGAAAGCAACACACATCAAATTCGAAATAAACTAGTCTGACTAAGGGAATAGAACTACTGCGATAGAGGTAGGTACTCAATGAACCAGCCAGATGCGTGACAGTCAAACCAAAACGTAATCTAAATCGTGATAGAATCGAGCAAATCACGTACTACCCAGTAGCAGTTTGTGTATTATGCGCCATTCAGAACCTACATAGACGCAAGCAGCAGTGAATGAACTACTTAACCACCGCGCGCTGATGATGTCTCACCCCTTGCTGACGAAATATCTGCGAGCCAACTGCCACCTGATCAACAGCCTCACGAATCCTGTTCCCAGATTCTTCGTGAACAGTTACTCAGTGCTCCACACTGCATTTGTCAACCATCCTTAGGAAACTTCTGTGGGCTTTAGGTAGATTTTCACTTTCAGATTAGTGAAGGTAGTTCTTTCAGTCCGTGTTTTTCAAAAACATTATTATCTTATTCTGTCAAGGCTTTGCTTGAAACACAAGGAATGGACATTTTACTGAATTTGCTCCAAAACACTGCATGTATGTGGTTGAGATCATTGTCAAGAGGCAGTTTAGATGATGCAGTTTACAGCATTTGTTTTACCCTTTACAATAGGTTTTATCTATCCAGTCCTATACAATCTTTAAATTGCATCTACTCAGCCTTGCCATAGGTTCAAACTGCGGTTACCTTTCGAACCACACAGCTCATCACTAGGTATCAGGTAATAGTAAACTTTCACCCACATAAAAAGCTTACTTCGTCAATGCTCAGAGTCAATAAGAGTTTTAGTTCACAGTGAAACAGTGAAACGGCAGCTCAGGTTTTTCTGTGGTCTGAGAACCTGAACATTTGCCTGACTTGTAGAAAAACCCACGAATTTTCTAGTTTGTGCACGCACTGGCCACCTGGGAAGAACGTACTAGATTCAACATCCACATTATTCTACGGCGTCCAATGTCACTTCATTCCGACACAGAGCAGAAGCCTTCTTCCAACTATTTTGTAACCATTCTTACTGCACCTAATTAACTCCGCCAACTGGATCCATCAGGACCGTTTACTCAATGAACTCAGAACTCATGACATTTTCACATTTGCCCTGAAAAGGTGCAACCATTGTGCAGTATCGTTCAGACGCAGCTGTCTCCGATTATTCACACGTTTAAACCAGGTAATTAAGGGATAACCAACAATCAAAGCTAGACTTAAGTTTCATTTTCGTTACGGATGAATTGAAAAGACTGGCAGTTAATTCTCTTGGATTTTTACCGAACTTTCCTCTTTTGCCAGTATATCTGCTATTGATTTGTTTGTTTTTGTGTGTTTAATCAAAATGACCTTAAACGTGAATGTTCATTCAACGGTATACGGAACCTTTCAATTTTTCCGTCGAACAGGAGAAGAGAAAATAGGAGAAGGAGCAGAAAAGATAGTAAAAAGTAATATAATTAAGAGCGTTTTATAGACTTTGCGTTACTCAGACAGCTGTTTTCTGGATTCATGCTGCGTTTTGAAACGGTACATCGATCATTAATGGAGCAAAAATTAGGCATCTGTGAAATAGCGAAACAGTATGAAAACCAGTTTTCTTATCTTACTCATAATTACCCGTGGATGTGCCCACTAGACGTGCGCGGCGTTTGTGGATTCAACCAATAATGCCTCAAGGTCATGATCACAATGTTCTTGATTATTATTCGCAGTCACGAATGCGTCGAAACAAACAAAACAAGAATTCATTAGTGTCAATCGATGAATATCACGCAATCCTTTACCAGCGTTGCTAGCCCAGGGAATTCGTTTTCTCCTCGCTTGTCCAGGCGCGTGATAATTCATGTGCGTCCAGCCTGCGCGGGTGGGGTAGTGATAACACGCTGTCTGATTTGCGGAGTTCAAACCCTGGCAGGGCTAAGGATGATGAGCGGAACTATAGTCCAGTGCTTCGTCCACTTTGGTGTGGACTCATGAGAATGAATAATTGTCCGAGGACAGGACGAAGACTGTTCAAATCAGAATGATGAGAACATGAATTTTAGAAATGCTACAGCTATTCACAACGACAAAAAACTCATTTTGGTCAACAAAGATGCCGCCGCAGATTCCAGATGCATGATAACAAGGTGCACTCGTTTGAAAATTATGGTTGAAGTTTTCTGGACATATTATCTGAATAGAATTATGAGAAAACCGAAGATTTGCCACGCATCTTTAGGATAATGTGAGAGTCTTGCAAAGCTAAGTATATAATCCTTTACGAAGCCAATAAACCCTATCAGAATGAGAATAACGCAAGCTCAGCAACTGCCATGCGATCCTCTGCATTTGGACCACGTGACCATGAGAAAGACCCTTTGAGTGAGTAGAATGAACAGGCGTGCCGATGTTCAGATCTTGTAAAATCACCAGTTGGAAGAAGTGGCGTTTACTTGGATAAAATACATGATGCAGACAGATCAGGTGACTTGGTTGCCTTCTGCTACAGTATGTGAAGAAATTAGAGGGATTCGCAGTGTCTGTAGTTATATCAAACGAACTTCCACTGTTTGAGGACTACTTCTGTGTCAGCTAAGTTACATTTGGTTACATTGAACGAAAATTTGATTATTTCGACTTCAGGACACTTGGAGATACTTTTTTCTAAAGTTTCATGAAGCGTGTGTGAGAAAAATTATGGTTTAACGCAAGAGCGCTACGTTAGGTACCATCTAGTCAATGAGGTAGATGATACTCCCACGATTGCGTTTGCCAGACTGTTATCATGAATAAGGTCATAAATCCACTTGAAGTATGTCAGAAATAATGATAAGACCTGTACACGACTGAAACATACTCGTCGCCAAACTGAATGAGCGGAAAGAAATCTTGCACTTTCGCGGCAAAGTAGAACCATCCAGTGATAAGTAACAAGAGAGATCAAGGGCCCCGGATTGAAACGATTTCTTCCTTAGTTTGGACGGGACTTACCGGTATTTTGAACTTTCAGCACGTGACATAGTGTTTTGAGAATTTAGCCGAAATTGCGTGTTCCAAGGCGTGAAGAAAATCAAGAAAAACGGGCTGAATCAAAAGCGTTTCACACGTTCAATTTGCTTTGACTTCCACTTAATGTTTCCGGTGGCCAAGCGTCCCTGTGAAGGTCACCAAAAGAATGAAGCGAATGAGCAGACCTAGCTTCTTGTGATTGTCCATGCCACCTCGACTGTGCATGCAATTAGGCAGGAACCGTACAAGATTGGGTATATCCACGGGGCTCATAGAAACCACCCGATTGATTAGATACCTTCACGAAGAGAAAAGGAGTAGATGAATCGATCGGCCACAGGGTCAAATCGAATGAGCCACGGTCAGGCTGCTCCTGTAAACAGAATTTAGTATGATCCAGATTACTGTATGTCCCAAAGGTCACCGAAATCTGGCCAATAAAACCGGAATTGTGTGTTCAAAGAAAACCTGTGACATTGTGAGGAAGGTGATTCCCGATTGGCCAATCACATCCGTGGATACCAGATAACCTTTGGAGACCATACAAACGTATATAAGTAGGAAAGAACCGCTCACACAACGAACTGCTGATGCCCCTCCAATGATGATGAGACTTAGCAAACTCACTGTGAAGTGAAGCAATAGTCACCTACGCAACAAATATTTGTGCGACTCTCAAATTTGTTGAGTTATTCTATCTCCAAGCCCTAGTCTGACTGTAACGCCGACGACTCACCTCTATAACTCACTGACCTGTGGATCTCGGCTTCAGGCTTACCTGAAACTGAATCCTCTAAGCCACTTGAAAATAAAAAAAAATGGATAATGCTGTTTTTTGGAACACAAATAATCTCTCACTAGTTAATCACTATTACAAGGTGCCGATCATGCAAACGGCCAGGATAATGCCCATTGGGATACCGTGTTTTCTTTGTGTAAAGATCACCTCCTGGCTAGATCAGCATTTGAAACAGACCACACTTATTTTTTCATTGTGTTCCTTTTCCGGCTGTTTTTCTTCGAAGGCGTTACCTCTAACACGGTTTTAAGTCATCCTCTGAAGCAGACATTTTCCAAGAAGTTCCTGCAAGTCTATAAATCATTTTGGGAGTCACAAATAAGTTGAAGTTTTCAAGTTTTCAAGTATATGTCAAAACTTCCTATATTAGGAAACCGGAAATTGATCTGAGATTGGCAACTTTCCGTGGGACTTGCAGACTGCAATTATCGTTTCTGAAGCTAGGTTGTCCTGCCGCTTGGATGTTCATAGAGTGCACGCACCATGAAATACAACACGGCTGATCAACTTCACATCAGGCGTTCAGCTTCATTGGTAGCTGACAATCAGTAATACTACGGCTTCAAAATATACTGGGATCTCATACTTGCCACTCAAAGCATCCAAGTGTTTTTGAGATCAAATTATCACTAACGCAACTTCATGTGTTTAGATGGGTGTCATACGCAAAATTCTTTCACAAAATTGTTAACCTGGGATGAAGAATGTAGCCTCTATTCAAGAAATACACTCATTTGCAAATCATACACTCATTATCAATTTGGTTTTTCACGAAAGACTCAAATGAATCTCTCGTTTATGATATTCTACAACTGAATGTGCTGCTGATGGAAAGGAAACGACTGCGCCTACCTGATGAGCCCCAAAAAGGGGCGAAACCGGTCGTGGGCTGTCAAAGAGTTTTCATCAACCTTGTGAGTAGTTTCCTTTATGAAAATATACTGCGATGTCTCGAATATCGTGCCAACCGAATCATGAGGCGGTCTGTGTGCAGCAAATTCAGTTATAGAATATCATAAACGAGAGATTCAGTTGAGTCTCTCGTGAAGAACCAAATTGATTTGCAAATGAGTGTATTTCCCGAAAAAAGTCCAATTTGGGTTTAAGTAGAACATAAAGTTGACGGAAACTCGGGGTCTGCGCCTACCTGAT